>NW_010566628.1:0-1478 GCF_000687285.1 Phaethon lepturus
GTGGACAAGGAGGTGAGTGGGAGCAAGGAGGTGGGTGAGGAGCCAAGTGAGTGGGCAAGGAGGCAGGCGAGGGGCCAAGCAAGAGCAAGGGGCAAGGAGATGAGCGCAAGGAGGAGATGGACTGGGGGGAGGAGGTGAGTACAAGGAGGTGAGTGCGGGACGATGAGCGTGGGATTGCAAGTGCTAGGTGATGAGTGCCAAGAGATGAATGCGAGCATGAGACTTGAGGAGATGAATGCGAGGATACAAGTGTGAGCAAGAGTGTGAGGAGACTAGTGACAGGGAGGGGATGAGCACAATCAAGAGAGGGAGGGGATGAGAGATGAGATGAATGCATGAGAGAGGAACAAGACGAGCACAAAGGAGAGCACAAGGATATGAGCACGACAGAAAGAGAGGAGGCGAATGTGAGAAGATGAGATGGAACAAGAGAAGGAGGAGATGAGCATGTACTGGGGGTGGGAGAGTATCGAGAACAAGAGCGAGGCAGCTAGAGTGAGAGACAGGGAGGCAGCGGGCAAGAGAGGGAGGAAAAGAGCGCGAGCAAAAGAGGAAGAGAGGGAACGTGAGATGGCAAGAGCAAGTGAGACAGCAGTTGTGAGACAGAATGAGTGTGAGCATGAGAGTGAGTGAGTGCAAGTCAGTGAGGGCAAGAGAGTGAGACTGAGGTGGCAAGTGCAAGACAGTGAGGGAGGGTGAGACAGCAAGCGAGCATGAGACAGTGAGTGTGAGACAGCATGTAAGAGGAGACGAGCACAAGTGAGAGACAGTGAGCAAGTGGGAGACTGCAGGAGTGTGCTGGAGCGAGCGTGATTGGTCAAAACAGTAGGTGAGACGCGAGCGCATGCTTGAGTGAGCGCAAGAGATGGAGAGATAGTTATCACTAGGTGGAGAAAGATCGAGGCAGCAAGAGAGTGACAGTCACAAGCATGAGAGTGTGATTGCAAGCAAGTGCAAGCAGGTGAGAAAATGAGCGCAAGGTGTCAGTAGCATGCGTGAGAACAAGCACAAGATGATGGGAGTGGGCACGAGATGGCATGTGACACACTGAGTGAGCACGAGACAGCGAGAGCGAGCGTGAGTGAGCAAGGTAGTGAGACTGAGAGAGACAGTGAGATGGCACGAGTGAGCCAGAGAAAGAGAGATATGGAGGGAGAGCGCAAGCGCCACACATTGAGCAAGAACCAGACACTGAACAACTATGGGACAGACAGATGGGGGAGAGAGAAAGAGGGAGACAAAATTCAGAGATGGAGACAGGCGGAGAGACATCGAGAGAGTGGGAGTGTTATGGAGATAGAGCGAGAGAGGGAAACAGTAAGAAAAGGTGCAAAAGATAGAGAGAAGGAAAACTCAAAGAGTCGGGGACAGAGACAGAGAAGATTAAGATGTTGTGGTGGGTTGACCTTGGCTGGACACCAGGTGCCAACCAAGCCGCTCTATCACTCCCCCCCTCAGCAGGACAGGGGGAAGAAAGT
>NW_010566628.1:1570-2108 GCF_000687285.1 Phaethon lepturus
CCAGCCACTTCCTGGGAAGCAAGGCTTCAGTACCCATAGTGGTTGCTCTCGAAGACAAATATAATAAAAGCAAATGCCCCCACTTCTCCTCATTTAGCTTTCATTGCTGAGCTGACGTCATATAGTATAGAATATCCCGTTGACGAGTTCGGGGTCAGCTGTCCTGGTTATGTCCCCTCCCAAGGCGGGGCACACCATCTTGCCCACCCAAAGCCTACTTAGTGGTGGTGGTGGTGAAATGTTGGAGACAGAGCCTTGAGGCTGTGCAAGCACTGCTCAGCAGTAACCAAAACACTAGTGAGTTATCAACACCTTTCCAGCTACCAATACAAAGCACAGCACTATGAGGGCTGCTGTGGGGAAAATTAACTCTATCTCAGCCAGATGCAATACAATCTCCACCCCTTATTCCATATCATTTGCATCATGCTCAGGTCCCACATAATTTAATACATATATATCTTCTCACCATCCCATTGTATTTAAAATGAATAACACAACTTAAAATACATACTTCAGGCATCTTTATACCCAACAT
>NW_010566629.1:0-223 GCF_000687285.1 Phaethon lepturus
GGCGCTGCTCTCGCCGCAGCGGCCGTGCGGGGCGCGGGGAGGAGCCCGTGCCCGTGTCCCAGCATGGTTCCCGACGGGAAATCGACTGACTTGGGCTTGTGCAGGGGGAAGAATTTAGCACTATGCGTTTCTGCAGAGTTCGGTTTCTCGTCGGCCTCGGCGTAGCACCCTGGCTGGAAAATGATGTGGGGAGGCCGCCAGGGATGAACAATGGCAGGCGGGG
>NW_010566629.1:254-20758 GCF_000687285.1 Phaethon lepturus
GGCGTGCCGGGCCACGCAGGGAGAAGAAATGTCACGCAGAGAGGGAGAAATGGGCCTTTGTGACTGTGTCAAGTAAAAATGGGGCAGTCCCAGGGGAGAAGGTGTTCAGGACCCTTTAGGGAAACCAGACTTCTTTGGCAAGCAGAAGCACTGTAGGCAGGTGAAGAAAAAATTTATCTGAGAATCTAGTGACTTTATTGGAGTTATATGAAGCATAATTTTGTCCCTGTGGCATAAAACCTTTATGATGGAAAACTCCTTTAACTGCTCGGTAGTAAGAGCAGTGAATGTTTTCCTAAACCTCAGTTTTCAGGTGGGTTTTTGTTGGAAACGAAAACTAATATGAATTTTTCTCAGTAAAGTTTGTTAGAAGTCTAGTGTGTTTTTCTTCTTTAGATATAGTAAAAATGTTTAGAAAAGAAAAATGATATCAAGAAGTATCCATTTTTTCATATAAAGGTTTGTGGAAGGTAATCCTAAGCCTGCTTCAACGTTGCTCTGCAATAACCTATCCATTTACTTCAGAAATTTTGCTGATTAATTTCATAGTTTCACTTATTTCCCTTCTTGCTTAGCCCTATATTTAATTATTTTTAATAACAGGAATATGAATCATATTGTTCAATATTTTACTATAACTCTTCATCTTCCTAGGCATGACAGAAAGAGAGAAACTTGTACTAGGCATTTTGATGTACGTGATGGAAACATAGTAGATAGGAGATATTTTTCTCCAAGAATATTAGTGCTCACACAGCTCCATGTGTGTTGCTTGCAAATTTAACCCAAATTAAAGTAATGCATGGAGAGCCACATGAAATGAAAGCACATTGCTGTAAATACCTGTGAAAGCTGCATCCCAAAGAGCTTTCAGTGCCAGACCAAAGGTAAATTGTTAAGGTCTCACCGGCAACCTGTAACCCCATGGGATTTGGAGTCAGGTCTCTTAAGTTATGTCTTCCAGGCACAACACCATCCTTCACTTCCCAACGTGATGATTTAGAACTTCAGGCCAATTTTTCCTAAGCGCTGAGCATCCACCAGTTCCCAATAAGACACCGTGTGGTGATTCATTTTTTAAAAGGGGGAAAAAAGTTCTATGTTGAATATAACCTTCCTAGTTATACTGTGATCATTTCCAGCAGACTTTCTCAGCTACAAGTTAGGGGTATATCACTGTTTTTTGTTAATGAAGTACTTCTCTCTGTTGTACTTATATCCCCTCAGAAGCTACTTTTTCTTTTACAATCTGATGTCTGATGTTGTGCCTTTGGGCTATATCCTGCAGACGAGGCTCAGACAGTGCTCTCCTCCAGGTCATATCACATAATGACTCGTCAATGAAAGATATTTCAGATCAAGGAAAACAGAAAAGCTCAGTGCGAAAAAATAACAGCACAGATCTTATCCAGTTCTTTTCATTCCCTGATCTCCAAGGGATTTGTGAAGGAAATTGTTCATTTATGCATATTCTGCAGATGGGGAAACACCCAGAAGGTCCAGAATCACTCAGCAAAACATGAGTGAGTCAGAACTATGTTGTGAATCTCCAATCTCCTGGCCAGTCTCTTACCATGTCATTTTGCAAAATTATCATTATCTAACAGAGTTTACATGGTTATTTTTGGTAGGATTTTTTTCCCCCTGAGTGAACACTATAGATTTTGATCATTCCGTTTTCCCAGTGAGTTTACCAAAGAGATGTGCTGGAAGATGAGACTTTTTTTAACCAGGGCAACTGGACAAATATCTGTCATCGAGAGGATGTCATTGGTGGAGTGTCAGAGGTAGGGAGAATATCTTACACGTTGGGACAGAGTGAAGTATCAGCATCCCATGTCATACTTCAGCCAGAACACATGTCCCAAGTATATCAAACAATTCTGCCAAACTGATAAGGCCTGAAAGTTGGCCAGGAAAGCTGTTCCATACTACGGATATTGCATAAGAACACATTGGTTTCTCATTTATTTACAGGAGGATATATATAAAATCTGAACTCTGATATCTGGTCCATCATTGTTTAAAGGCAGTAGGAAAAAAAGTGTGTAAAGCATCCTTTTTTTTTTCCTTCTGTACTCATTTATCTGGAGAAGAGAAGAGATTGCCCCATATGACCCTTATATCTGGCTTGCTTGGTATTTCTGGGGACTTGGCTGCATGCAGCCCTGAGTGCTTTGCTAATTCTGACAGACCACAATCTGTTTAAGATAAGGAGTTAAGGAAGCTGGATGTTCATACTTGCACTTGTTTGCTGTGTAGGATTGTAGAAAATAAAAAGGGTCATCAGTTGCCAGGTTAACACTGGGTTCTCTTCCTTCGGTATCAGCACAGGCTGGGGATGAAGGGATGGAGAGCAGCCCTGCCCAGAAGGACTTGGGGGGACTGGTGGATGAAAAGCCGGACATGAGCCGGCAATGTGCGCTCACAGCCCAAAGGCCAACCGTGTCCTGGGCTGCCCCCAAAGCCGCGTGGCCAGCAGGGCGAGGGAGGGGATTCTGCCCCTCCGCCCCGCTCTGGGGAGACCCCCCTGCAGTGCTGCGTCCAGCTCTGGAGCCCTCGGCACAGGAGAGACATGGACCTGCTGGAGCGGGGCCAGAGGAGGCCCCAGCGATGCTCCGAGGGCTGGAACAGCTCTGCTGGGAGGACAGGCTGGGAGAGCTGGGGGGGCTCAGCCTGGAGCAGAGAAGGCTCCGGGGAGACCTTCCTGCAGCTGCCAGGGCTGAGAGGGGCTTATGAGAAAGATGGGGACAGACTTTTTAGCAGGGCCTGTTGCCATAGGACAAGGGGTGATGGTTTTAAACTAAAAGAGGGCAGATTTCGACTAGAGATAAGGAAGAAATTTTTCACAGTGAGGGTGGTGAAACCCTGGCCCAGGTTGCCCAGAGAGGTGGTAGATGCCCCATCCTTGGCAACATCCCAGGTCAGGCTGGACGGGGCTCTGAGCAACCTGGTCTGGTTGCAGATGTCCCTGCTCATGGCAGGGGGGGTTGGACTAGGTGGCCTTTAAAGGTTCCTTCCAACGGAAAGATTCTATGATTCTATGATTCTATTCTCCATGGCCAAGATATGATTACTCATACACAGACTCTGTACCTGCAGATGCTACTTTTAAAGCAGGTCTTAACTTTTTTTAGGCTCTAGATTGTTGCTTATCTCCTTGTAAACCCTGTTCAGTCCCATACAAGCTACTGCTTCGTAGGAAAGGAAGGAAAAGGAGACACCTTTGTCTCAGCTTCTCTAGTCATTCTTCATGTTTTCATCACGTTTGTATCAGTGGTAATAGAGAAACATTGGTGTCTTCTTCAGTCATGAATATTTGTTGATTGAGGGTGTTTCTCCTGATTTGTGCTTCTGTTTGCCCATGTGTGTGAAAAGAATTAAATTGACCACCTGAATTTTCTGAGGAAGTTGGTAGCGTTGGGTGATTCCAGTTTTGGCCACTTCTTTAACGGGTCCTTACTTGGGAGGATGGATGATTTGCGCTGTGGTGGAACAGGGATTTGTGCATATCTCATGTAGCATGTGAGTGTTCAGAGCTGTGCTGGTAGTCATCTCCCTGTTTTTTATCTTACTTTCACCAACTTTCAATATTGCATGCTTTGGAATACTTGGTCTTACACCATCTGAAGTAAAAGCAAAAAAAAAAAAAAAAAAAGATTAAAACCTGACTTTTACCACCCTTAAGCCATTTTAGACCTTCTGAAACAGGCTGATCACTTCTGGGGGTCACAACATGCCCGATAGAGAGAGGAAGGAAGTGATATTAATAACAAAAGAGGGAAAAGCTTATTTTCCTGCTCAATAGATGATTCACAGGAGTTGTGGCCCTGGAGAATCTGACATACCCGCTCAGCTCAACAGAAGGTTATGGTAAATTGGAAAAAACAGTGTTAGTAATATGGTGAACATGGTCTAAGGTTTGCAGTGGGACTTTAGATTTTTCTTCCAGATTTTTCAGCACACAGCATTATACAAGCTAACTCAAATTAATTTCAAAAGCAGACTAATACAGAATCCAGTGTGGAAACCAGTGTTATCGCAGGGTTGGAGGGGGCTGCCTGAGTATGGTTTGCTTTGCTATTAGTCTTTTTACTGATTTTAAGTAAAATGATCGAAGTTGGGTTTATGTTGATATGGCAGCATGTTCCCAGCATCAAAAATTGTTTAAACACCTAAAACAACTCAAGATAGGCAGACCGGGACATCTTTCCCATGTAATCTAACCACATGTTATGAGGAATTTGACCCGGGAGAGCTTATTTTACATCTTTCTTTGGTAGGCTCCTGAGGCTGCATGCTCTGAGCTGGGAGTTGTGTGGAAGTGTCACAGGGAACAATAGCTTGCTTCAAAATTAATTGCAGTGAGATAAGGGTTGTGAAATAGCGCTGTTCCTCTTGTAGCTGTCAGCATCTCCCTCATGCTTGTTTCATAGGCGTGTTGCTTTTTGTGGATGGTGGTGGCATCCCTGGTTATTAAAGCTATTTTGTGATTCGTAGCATCTACACAGGGTGTAGTAAAATCTTGGTCTAGTTGATGACATTGAGATCTGGTATTTCTGTGCCATATTGTAAATATTTTCTCCATTTGCCCTTTTGTTTGAAGTCTGACATATTCTTAACATTATCTGTGAATGTCTCTAAATGAGGACTGTGAAAAGAACTCAGAGGTTTCTGGCTTCCAGAGGATAAATCCAGCCAGGATCTCACAAATTCACCCTCAAAAAATGGTCACTCACTAGGTCTTGCTGACTTAATCTTTCTGAAGGAGCGTACTGGAAGAGTTGTTTAACTGAAGCGTCTCCTCGATTGCTCCCACATAGGCAGTTGGTTTGGAAGTAGTTACTAAAAGTAATGAGGTGGTGGGAAGAACAATACTTCAATCTGACAGATTTGAAAGTTACATAATTTTAAGGGTTTGAAGAGTCTGCCACCTATCAACAGCTTAAAGAAATAATGTGCTGAGAAAGCTAGAGGCTAAAAAGGTGAAATTGGTGTCTACTATTATTTTTATTGTGCAGTCCCATTGCCTCAGGCATGAACCTATCTTCCCTCTTCCTGGGGTTCACTGTCCCTGCAGTATTTGGGATTTAGTGTAGCCTCTGATACTAATATGGGATGTTGGGTCTGTCTGTGCATCTCTTTTTCCATCAGTTAAACAGAATAATATTTGCCTTTTTTTGCAAAGTGCGTTGAGATATAAGGAGAAAAAAATTGAGAGAAAATCAAAGTACTATCAATTACAGTTGTTTTATTTAGTGTTTTATTGATTTAATGTCATCTTATTGTTAACTGCAAAGATTCCCAGGGAGTCATTCCAGGAGAGAGAAATTCAGTATCTCCAAGAGGAAGAAGATTCACAGAGGACTAAGCACTAAGAAAAAGGTCTCTGAGATCGGATCTTATTGAGGGAGGCAACAGAAAAGAGTCTTATACATCTTTCAAAATGTAAATCATACTTAGGGGACACATCTGAAGCTAATGCAATTAGGTATAATGTGAGATTAATATACTTGTTTCGAATTATCCTATAATCAACCCTTTAATGAAAGCACTCGGTCCACCAGGTAAACGATAAAGATGAGCAATGAGAAGGAGAAAGTGCTTGAAGTGAGTGAAGAGTAATAATAATCTCCATCTTGACTTGACTCCAGACTGAGACAGACTTCATTGGGTGTCCCATTTTACAGATGCAGGAACTGAGGCAAGGGTGAAAGAGATTGTGCTTTTCATCTGTATCCGCGCTGGTGTCTGCATAGGACGAATATGACTTGGACTTTTTTCTACAGTTCGGAAGAGGAAGAGGTGCCAAAATATGAATCATGCTCCCATGCTACCATCCCTCACCAACTGTTGGTATCAAGTATATTGTCAAATGGGTGAAGAGTGATTCATTTGATGACAGCCATTAGGTTTATCCTTTTGTGATTCAGATGTGATTGAATTTCACTTGCTAAAGTAAACGTAATTTTGACAAATCTAGGCAGTTACAACTCCCGTGTGAAACAGGATGCATTGAATTTTGCAAACACTAGCCCCGCTGTTATATATGCATATATCAATATATATGTGTACACTCACACATTTAAAAAAAAAAAAAATTGCAAAATGCCTTTCTGCTCTTGCGGCCAAGCAACATCCTCAATTTCTGACATTTTAAGTTACATTAAGACTGGCTTCTGAAGTTCAACTTCCATGGATTTTGACACAAGAAATATTTCTTGCTAGGAGGTTTGCTCTCACTGCCAGTTAAAAAATTGGGTTTTTTTGAAAGTAAATGTCCTGTGCAAATATTTCTCTATTCTGCTGATTTGAGGAGCCATTATTTGAGTGACCTGCAGAAATCATTGTATTATAGTGATGGCTTTAGGTTTTTTCTGGACTTTCAGTTGATAGTTTGATTGCACCAATTCTGTACTCAGGATGGGAGAAAAACAAAATCAATTTTATTCCAAAGCTGGCTGCTTCTGGCAGCTTTTTTTTCAATTTTAAGATTGTGTAATACTGGAGGTAAAGATAGAGTGCATAAATTGGTTTGCAGCTTGGCCAAGTACTTGAATACATTGTTTTCTCTTAGCCTTCAATATATGGCTTTGAAATCTTTTAAATTACTGATGTCCTTGGCTGTGTTGTGGTAGGATGTCAATTTACATTTAGTACTGTGTGACTAGAAGAGTCCTCACCACATCATGTTTGTTAACTGAATTTGTTTCAGAGGATGGGCATGTCCGTGGGGTAAAGCTACCACCTCCAGGAGGACAAGTTGCCACCTCTGTAGGAGGTCCCTGCAAAGGGACTAAGGATTAAGCAAGCACAGAAAACTGATTTTTACAGCTGCCAGAAGAGGTTTGAGACTCACTGCAGGGGCAGCAGGAAGCTGATGCTGCCTCTCGCCCGTGCTGTGATGGACTCCCGGCGGGGCCAGCAGAAAGCTGATGCTGCCTCTCGCCAGTGCTGTGATGAGGTTGTAGACCTTGTCTGAGTGCTTGGTCTGGTCCTGAGACCTTGTCGGTCTTAAGTCAGGAAAAAGTAAGAGTAGGAATGGGAGGATGATGTTACCTGTGCCTTTGTGTCCTGTTTGGAGGGTCTGGCATACAAGATCTATGTGTGTAGATTGAAAATTATTCCAATAAAGAATTAAAAACATGTTTTAAAAGTTAATTGAGCTCTTTGTATGACTAACCAAAGACTAGACCTGGAGGGCTTGCTGAGAGTTTTTCAAAGGTGTGAAGGAATAATACAGGATTCTTCAGTCTACCAGATACATCTCCCAGGAAACTTCTTGTGATGCTGAAGATAGACAAATCCAGAAGCAGAATATAGATTTTGACATGGTCATTCATCAATGGACGTAAAATAAATAATGGTTTGGATCAGGCATGCCCTGAGTGACATGTGTTCCTTCAATGTGGGATTAATTCAAGGAGGCGGTCTGATGTCCAGCTGTACAGGAGATCAGACCACCTGATCTTCATGGTCTTTATATCTGTATTTATTAGTGAATGCTTTTTGTTTAGCTCTGCTGAGATGATCCTGCATGATGGAAGATCAAGCGTTTTGTGATTTTGGTTTCTGGCTTTCTGGTTTTCAGCCTGTTCATTCACCTAGACGGTGTTCGCGAGAGTGAGTCCTGCTTTCTGGGTGTGTTTCTCCCATCTGGGATTCCTCACCTGCAGCTCCTTTCTTCTTCCTTCATTCTGTCCCTTGCAAATGCACTCATGCTCATCTTTCTTCCTTCCTAATCACCTCTACACAGGTGAATTCTGGACCTTATGGTATCTTTCATACAAAGGATGCGCTTTCATTATTCTGGAGTAATCATCCATATGATTTTTACTAGGATGGAAAAATTCAAATACAGCAGGGCTGATAATTTCAATTCCTTGTCTGTTCATTTTGGGCTTTGCCTACATATTGCTTGCTTATTTAGTGGTTACTTTCTACAGTTGGTCCAGTTAGCCTGAGGATATGGCAATTTAATTCCTGAAATCCTGTTCCTATAGGATGTGTGCATCTCCACGTTGTGTGAGCCTTGAAAACATGGAGTGTTTGCCTGTCTGCCTTCTTCAGCCTGTCACTTACAGTCATTTGCTTTCATTCTCATCAGTTTTGTTCCCATATACAAGAACGTATCTCAGGATACACCGTGTGCATTCTCATATATGGATTTGGCTTTTGGATGTCATGGGCATCCTAAAATCAGAGCAGGCATGGCCTGCAGAGAACACCTGTAGTCCCTTATTCTGCTCATATTTGATGTTATTTCTAATTCTCGTTAATTATTTAATCTGTCTATTTGAATCAAGGCAAATGGGTTTAGGAAGCTGTCGTAGCTGCTGTAATTTTTTGGAGATGTAAAAGGAAGCAGTGGTTTGCATCTGCCAACTAAACAAACCACTGTGATTCTCCTAATCTTTTCACGTTTACTGAGAAGTAACTAATTATATCGCTCAGTACAAATTAATGTTACATCATCACGTTTATCCATCTGTATTTGAGAGTAATGCATCTTTACAGAAAGAAGGGAATAATGTAACTAAGGATAAGCAAGTACACTGATGTCAGTTTGCCTTTGGTTGAATGCTCCTTACTTGAGGTTTAATGAAACTTGTTTGGTCTAAAAATGGCTTATAAAACTATCTGGGACCAAATTCATCCCTCAGCTGTATGGATGTGGGGTAATTGATCCAACAAGTGAGACTTCAGCACACAGCTGCTAGCACATGGGCTTGTACCTACCAGTGAGTTTCAGCTGGAGTCCTCTAGAGTAG
Organism: Phaethon lepturus; assembly: GCF_000687285.1. Taxonomy (NCBI): domain Eukaryota; kingdom Metazoa; phylum Chordata; class Aves; order Phaethontiformes; family Phaethontidae; genus Phaethon; species Phaethon lepturus. Next base: position 9,026 of record NW_010566629.1, read on the forward strand.
AAGACACCTCTGAAATCATTGTTGTATGATTTTTTTCTGAAACAGATATCACAGCTCTCCCCATCCACCCAGCGTGGGGCAACTAGACCTAAATACCGGTGCTCAAACTTGATCACAGACCCTTCAGAACACGCAACCGGGGGCTGTCAGACAGTTTGGCTGAGAACTAATTGTGCTCGTTGAATGAGTGATTCCCAGAATCAGGTTTCCTCTCTCTCCGCAATGTGTTCATCTTTCAGATATGCACCACTAAGGGAAATGCTAATGTTTCTGCAGTTCTAATATCTGGTAGCCTAGTCAGGGTACGCAGAAATGTTGCTGGATGATGCTGTGTGAAGTCTTGATCGGCATCCCGGGGCTTGCCGTCCCGAGCCGTGCAGGCGGGGCAGGCTCGGGAGGGTCGCAGTGGCTGCGCACTTGGACGTGGGTCTGCAAGTGATTGCCAGCCCGCAAGGAGGACCCATATTTTTGAGAGTTGTACAAGCCAGTGTTAACTCTCTCTTCCATAAGGTTTTGCTTGCTTTGCTTCCAACGTGCAAGCTCTGCGGCAAGGAAGGAAGGGTCAGCAGCTGAGCAAGGATAATCCCCTTCAGCACCAGCCTTGGACCAGGATGTGCCCAGGACCTGGTTTGGGTTTGCAGCCACCATGGCCTCAGTGTGCATGTTCACAGCAGGGGCTGTTACTAAGAAGGGTGGGGAATGAGACTTTGTTTCTGTATTTCAAGGAGATTCTCCAAGGGGACAAGTGCAAATGTCTGAAAAGAAGGAAATAAGGTTCCCTTATAAATACTGCAAGGAGGATCAGCCTCATCTAAATGCTGCGCAGAAGTCCTCTGTGCTGCCAGTGGTTCAGGCAGTGCCCGTTTCATATTTTTTCCTTTACTGTTATTGTTTTCTGTTATTACGTGCTGCAATATTTCTGCTACCGTAGCACCTAGAGAACATGGTTCTTTCTCCTCCAGAGTAAACGTAGGAAAGCAGATGAGATGTGCCCCACAAGTGCCATGAAGCAGGACCACACGAGTGGTCACCTGGATGAGTAGCACTCGTGCCACTTCTTGCACCCTGAGTATATACCGAGGGGCTCGTTCTGCTAGGAAGGGGTCACAGTTTAAGATGGACCAGAAAGCATGTAAAAAGTCACATGTATTATCGCAGCTTCTAGCGTATGTGCCCTCTTCCTTTTATAGAGTTTTCTTGGAATTAAAGGCTTTTTTCTAGTTGTGAAGACCAATTATCCCACCAGCTTCAGCTAGCAGCTTTGATTTAGACCTATGAGCCTGTTCTCATAACTTATCAAAGCTTTTAATAACATTAGCTATAGTGACGCCCTTATAACTTTGCTAAAAATTACCTAACACCTTTCAAGAGATCTGTTTTATTAACATGAACAGTGACAGGATTTAGCCAGCCAGTAGCCAGTCATTCTGTAAAGAATAATTTTATTTTGGATGCCTATCCGTTTTTCAAATACTTAATGTTAGCATGTTTTTCTCTGTCATTTATGAGCAACTTTACTGCACGTTCTGCACTACAGAAAAATCAAATTGGAGGTCCTTATCATACAGGATTACAATTAAAATGAGAGGACCAGACTTAATGAGAGCTGGCAACAGACTGTGGAGGGCTGTGTAGAGACACGGCACAAGAAGAGACGGATATTCATTCTTGAGAGAGCTTTTTTTTTTTTTTTTTACAAATAGTACAGTTAGTGTTATACCAAAGTCTGGATTATGAGCATCTAATTGTGACCAGTGATGGGATCAAGTGGGACAAGATCATACGAACTGGGTGAAAATCTTCATCCTTCAAATTCAATGCATATTTTGTCCCTGGCTTCAGTGCAGTCTTTATTTACTCTACCACTTTTAAAGAGAAGATGATTTTGTCCATGCCAGTGTAGTCTGTGCAGCCGGGAGGATAGGTGGATATTCTGGGGCACTTCTGGAAAGCTGCTACCTCCTGATTTAGAGAGGCAAACATCTCTCAAGCCCAGTGATTGCATTCATTCCAGGAATTAATTGCCTTAATTCAGTAAAAATCACATCTGGAGTTTGCTCCATGAACCACCTCTTGGGAGAATTAACCTCGCTGTGTCTTCACCCGTTTTGCCATACTGTTGAATCACAGAATCATTAAGGTTGGAAAAGACCTTTAAGATCATCAAGTCCAACCATCAACCCAACACTACCATGCCCATTAAACTATGTCCTTAAGTGCTACATCCACATGTTTTTTGAACACTTCCAGTGATGTTGACTCCACCATCTCCCTGGGCAGCGTGTTAAATGTTAGATTTTAAACATCTCACGTGTTTGCATGAGGCCTGAAGTGCTTGAGCTCTGGTTTTGGGTGAGCCCTCTAAGCATGATCATATGGTGATTAAACCCCATTGAAGGTGTGTTGTCACACCATAACCTGTGCTGAGCTTTGTGGGAGAGCCAGGGTGGTCCACTGCTTGTGGAGGTGAACATGGTAGAAATGGCATCAGGTTTTCACTGACTATTTCAGTGAGTTTTCAATTCACTTCTCGACTAAATTTGAAATTAGATTTTTTAAGAAAATAAGGTATTGTGTTTTGGGTTTTTTTTGTTTTGTTTTGTTTTTTCCCTTTTCTTTTCTTCTAGAGCCCTTATTATTCATAGGTAAAAAGAGATCTTGAAAGGATTTTCCTGTTTCTGAATATTCCCCAAAACATGTGGCATGTACTGCTGCCCAGGGAAGCACAGCTTGACCCACATCTGCTGGAAAACAGTGCAATTTTAATTTATTTTCTGTCTGCATTCACCTTTGTATATGCCCCATACTCTCAATTCACACAGGGGCTTAAAGGGACAGTCTGGCCCAAAGTTTCTCAAATCAAGGTAAACTGAGCCTGGATGAAGGATTTTTTATTTGCTTTGAATGTTCTCTGCTGCATCAGTTTTGCAGTGGAAATGAAGAAATTAATTCCTGTCCCATGTGCTTGAAATTTTAGCTTGACTTACACAGCCAGGGTCAGGTTTGGCACAAGCAGTAATTGGATGTCTTCATGGGCGCTGCCCAAGATGCACCATGGAGCTCTTTGGGAACAAACTGCACCACAATGTATATTTAATACCTTTACCTTTCAGTTAGGTATTGAAAACCATATGTCAAGTTGAAAAGCAAATAAAAACCTTTGTGTAAATATGCCCTGGAGGTAGGTTGATTGAACTGTATAATTTTTTTTTTATTCCTGGTGTCTTGTGAGGAAAGACTTTGTTGGAGAGGTGATGCACTGCTGGATTTTATAAGTTCCAGCAGAAATTCTAACACAGAAATAAGTGTGGGTTATTTTTTGGTTTGTTTTTTCTTTAGCTTGTTTCAATTCAGCTCAGGTTCTGTCTTTTAATTACACACTTTCTTATAAGAGTTTTATATAAAGAGGCCTGACCAATTCATGGTAGCTTTTAGGAATTTCTCTTTGCTAAGGCCCAACATCTTTCTTACCATGTTCACCAGCAGGTTAAATGTTGGTAGCAAACTCCCACCTTCTTCCATAGACCCTGAATTTCAGCATGCTCTTCAAATATTGATTATGGATTCGATAGGAACACTGAGGTTTTTCTTATTTTATACCAATACAATTGCTGAGAAATTATGACAGTACATGTGATATTTTGCCTAATTAGTAATAATTCCATAGAGTAAATTACTCTATTGTCATATATCTATATAATGTCGTATATCTGTGACAGAACATAGATGCTCTGGTAATGGACATGCTTGAACCGAGGCTGTGGTCAGTAGGGATAGAGGAGTAGAGGGATCTCATCAGCGTTGCCCGCACTGCTCTGACCAATGGTTTCCCATGAACCAGGGAGATGTTTGGCCCCGCTGTGTAAAAAGGGAAGGAAAAGGAAACAGATCTTGAGCTGTGGACTTTTTGCACTTACATGTTGATTATATGGGACTGCATCATGAAAGAAATTCAGACGCTAAATCTAGCACTGTAGACAAGTCAAGTCTCAGAGTTAAAAAAAAATCATCCAGTCTTCTCAGAATCACAAAAATCTCCCTAAAAATAGTCAGATTATGTAAAAATTTCGGTTGGGTTCTTGGTTTCAAGCCTTTAGGGTGTACTTGAGCTACATAGGCAAACTGTTCCCTGTAACCCTGAAGGCTAACAGATACCAAAATAAAATAAAAATGAAAGCCGAGCCACAGCATTACTCATGTCTTTACAAGCTCAGACTTTACAAAAAAAGCTCACAAATACCAAAAGACTGAGGACAAACTTACAAGACTTGGCAATATCGTTACTGCGAGTCCAGGAAAAGCAGAGAGTGAAGTTGTCTAGAAATTGATGGTGAATTTAGGTTGTCTGGACTGAAATGTGCAAAAGAAAACCAAGGGCATTATTAATGATAAGAAAATGAGTCTCTAACATATTCTTTCATTTTTTTCCTTCAATATATAGTTTAAGGTGCCATTTGGAACTTAGGAAAGAAAATTTATTTTATTTTTGAAGATATATTCTTTCCAACTTGACAGTGCCCTTTTCAATAATTCAATGAGATCGGTGAGCAGAAAAAAGGAGCTGTAGTGAGTCAACTTTGCAGCTCTGCAATGAGTGAGTGGCACTGCAGCCTCACCACAGATAATAAAAGAGAGAAAGAAAGAGCAGGGAAAGAGCCTGAAAATTAATAAACTTGCTGAAACATTCCTTAGTGACAGACCTATGGAGCAGAGAGAGACATATTATCTCTCTTTTTCCTATTGCATGAGGAAATGATGCCTTGAAAATAGCTGGAAAAAAATTCATCATGTAGAGTGTTCTATTTGCCTCTTGGATTTACTTTAATTTTTCTTTGGCAAATTTTCCTGTGGGAAAAACAGGCGCCAAACTTCATTTGACCCATCTTCTACCTGGGTTTTTTTCTCTTCTAAAAGTGTCCTTTCTGCTTTCTTCTCAGAAAATAAAGGGAGAGCAGCAGTTGTTGGTATGAAATATGACAGGGTAAGCAATGGTACTAAAATAAGAATCACCCCCTTTTCTCCTTCCAGGCACCAGAAAAAGCTCACATCTTCATGCAAACCATATATTTTAGGATTATCTCTAACTGGGATGTACTGGACTGTGAGGTTTTAACCACAGACTCTCACAACCCACATCTCCTGGGCCCATCTCTAATCATACATGGAAAAGGGCTGGAAAAAGTAAGAAGCTGCTTCTCTGCTCTCACCCAGCACAGATCAGTGTGGGAACTTGAACACGGCTCCCCAGCAGCTGACAAAAGTAGGAACTTTGCCCTGAATCTTTGATTTTGGTTTGCTGTCAAGTCCCACTCCAGGGCAGGTTTAGAGGACTGTCAGATATTGGTTGATCCTGATGCCTACGTGGAAGTATTTTTGGTTAATGCTGGGGCTTCCCATTCTAAATATTTAATATCTCTCCTCTTGACGTTACACATCAGAGCTGGGGACTGCAACTGGCTTCCCTTATCATAAGGTGACATAAATGAGAAAACTGCTGTCATGTAACAGAGAGCGTGTTTGTGGCTTTGAGGTGGAGGACACACTTTCCAGTGAGCACATTAGCATTGCTTGCACACAAACAGATCCTGGAAGTACTTGAAACGATAGACACAGCCAAGACAGCCGTTTGCCGCGCAAGTGATGGCACCGCTGAGATCTGCCTGCCAGTTAGGGATGCGTTTCGTTGTGAGGAAGGTCCTCACACGGTTTGCACCCAGGACATGACAATATGGGCAGGAGACACTTGGGGTTAAAGTCATCTAGAGTAATAAACTAATGGAAGCAGAAATTTGGAGTAATGACTCTGAATGAGTTCAGATTTTCCCTTCACCTCTCACCGGTGTCGGTGATTTGTTAGAAAGGGGTGGCTGGAATAGAGCACGCTGACACTATCGGAGCTGTAAAATGAAACAGAGCACGCTGACACTATCGGAGGTATAAAATGAACTTGGCTTTTTCTGGAGTAATAACAAGCTTTCTTTAAAGCAGGATGTAGAAGCTCAATGTAACGAGCAGTATTTCCCCCAGCATAATGTAAAGGGTAGAAAGTCCCATCTTGAAGGAATAAGACCACGTTTAAGTAATGAAGGTTAGCAGGAAGCTTTCCCAGGGCCGGGGTACTCTGTTACAGCCCTATGGCAATGCTCTTACACCTTCCTCTGAGACAGTGGACATAAACCAGTGTCACAGGCATGGCACAGCACTTACTGGACTTGGTCCACCTTCTTGATGGATATGTTGTATATTGGGCGGAGAGGGAGAAGAGGGAGATCATCAGCTGGTATAAAGCAGAACAAATCCATTAACATCAGTGGCACGCAGCTGGTGCCAGCTGAGGTGCTTGCTTGCATGACTTTTCTCTGCAGAGCCACAGCGGGTTGCTTGGCTGGGAGCTGGCAGGAGAGGGAAATAGCTGTTGTGTTGCGTGCATGAGAAAGGGTCTTGCCTATATGCAATGGGACGCTGCATGGGTGGGCATGCAATGACCCCAGTGCACCCTCGTACCCAGAAAGTCCCTGAATTGCTGATCGTGGGAGGTCAGGGGAGTGAATCAGGTGAAGGGTGTCTCCATATTTTCTCTCTTCCTTATGCTTTTTACACAAATGTTTCTTATGAGCTGGAGCTATTTTGCTAGACTGCCCTTTGGTCTGAGCCGGAGTGGTGGATCTTCTCTCCTTCCACACAGGCAGGCTGTTGAGTGAGTCTAATTTCCACAGTAGATGGGCAAAAGCAAAGACACTACAACCTGCTTTGTCTCTCTTGCTCTGCTTCACTTCTCCAGCGGAGCGTGTGTAAGCAGTATGGTGTTCCCCCTGCAGCGCGAATGCACGTCGGGTTGGTCTCCATTAGCACTTTTCAGTGTACGGGCAAGAGGGCAAACCCTTTGCAGAGTTACTCATTGCGTGTAGCATTTAGAGAGAAACTTGAAAAAAGAGGGGCTTGAAATCTGCGGACTGTTTGTTTCTTGATGACTGTGTGTGTGCAGTTAAACTATTAGAAATACAGGCTGAGATTTTTGTGGCTGACAAGGGGTGACAGCTCATGGGGCTGGTTCCAAGCCTGGCCGTTGTCACTCGGCCCGCAGCACGGCGTCAGGAGCCCTGTGCTAGGCACACAGGGCTGGACCGGCAGCCACCAGCATATTCGATGTGATGCTATTGAGAATTAGACAGTAGGAAAGTTTAAACACGGAGCTGTTAATGCCCAGTTGGAGCAGAGGTTCCTGTGTTCATCCCTGGTTTGCAGCTTTGAAGCCCCTGCTGGAACGTGGGTGAGTCTGTGCTGGGCTCTGCCGGCCTGGCCGGGTGGAAGTGGAAGGGTGTCCATGCTGCAGTAATAGCCATAATGTTGGGGCGTTAGAGAAAATGTTGGTACCTAAAGCCTTGTGCCTGGCACTTTTCCTTGGTGCTCTTTGCCTTTTTCGAGGAGAATTGTCAGCCCTGGAAAAGATGGCTCCATCATCCAACTCCAGCTGCACCCAGTGCTGTGACTTTGCCTGCAGCAGATCGGGACAGCTTACAGATAAGTCTTGTTGATTTGTGTTTATTGCCTGAACCAAGGATGCTCCATGCAGCTCCTCCTTTCCCTTTTCTCCAACCGGTGCTCTGGGCATCTGCCCTCTTCTCATGTTTTATGTCGCTTGGGATCAGCTGTGTAAAAGGACGAGATAGATAGTTTGAAAGCAGCAGTGTTGGTGGTTCAGAGTTTGGTATGAGCTGATTTTTCTTCCTGCAAAACAAAATTTTTCAGGGCTACCTAAGATATGTCTTCAGTTGCTCTGCTGATGATATACAAGAGGGACAGAATTCAGCCTGCTCGTGCTTAGAGAGTGTTTGTGCAAAGAGAATGGGGGTAAAAATCAACAAACCCCAATTTTTAAAAATCTTTTATTCCCCTTCCGCCTCCCCAGAGATGCTCTTCAAGATGCAAAGAATGAGCAGACCCATGAAATAAGAAGGTGCTTTTACAGATGCTTTGTTAAGAGCTACACTTGAAGTGTTTTGTTTAGATTTTTAAATGTCAGGTCAGTCCTACTGGGTTAATTGAGGTTTAAATATTAAATAGGTTCCCAAACAGGCACAGATTGTGCAATGTCATGTCCGATATTAAACCTGCCACTCAGCTACCTGTCTCCTTCCATTTAAACAGCTCAAAATCAAGCACGTGTAAGATTTGGAGGGGGTGCATTAAAGGGTTGCCTGCATTCCCTCATTCTCTCTCTTTGTTAAGTGCTTAATTATTTTTGTTGCCGTCTTACCTATTCATAAGTGGGAACTGCTCTGTGTCTGATGTGGGTAATTTTTCATTGTATTGTGCTTCCAAATTGACATTTATAAATTAAACAGCGGTGTACCATCCCAGAGAGAGCACCATTGTTGTACAATTAGAAATGTAATTGCGCAGAGTCACCTGGGAGGCAGCTGGGATGGGGAGGGCATCACAGATATTAGAGACGGGGATGACATAGGTAACGCCGATGTGCAGCAAACTCGCCCAGACGATCCCACTGGGATTGCACTTGCCAGTTTGCTCCAAGGAAGGAGAATGGAAAAGGCATTAGAGAGCTGAGTGTAGGACGTGCTTTTGTTGAAGTCAGATGAGATTTTCTCTTTGACTTCACCCCAAGCAACATATCAATTCTTAATGTAGAAATCTTAGATGCCTTATGCTAAGTATGGAGAAAACGCTGGAAAGAGCAATTAATTTCTCTCCTCCTGCATGCTGAGACCTATTACTTGGGCAAGTCCTCTGAGGAGACAGGTTTGTGGGTCCCTGAAGAGCCACGCTACCACCTTATCCCCTCCCAGGTAGGATGCTCTCCCAGATAACATTGTGAAGGACTGAGCTTTCCGGGTAGAATCAAGTTGGATCCGAGCTTGGAGGACTTGGTGGGGGAAACTGTATGCTCCGTAAGCTCACCGGAGTTGTGTTTACTTCTGCATTTATCACACAGGTTGGCTTGTAGCCTCCTTTCAGATGTGATTATCATCTTAATTGACCCTAATGAGAACTGCACATGCAGAGGAAAGGGGATAACGTGTGTTCCTCCTGCCAGTCTTGTTCTATCTCCAAATTACAAGTAATAGGAGAAGAAGATGGGTCACTTTATATATATATGTATCCTCTGCACTGCTGTTGCTCTCATCATGACCTTCAGGCCCTGAATGTATTTAACATGGGATTTTTGAGCTTCTCAAGGCATACAAGGCTGAAAAAAAAAAATTGCAGGAGATTTTGGGGGCTGTTTTTTCCTTCCTGAATTGGTGTTAAGACTAAACAGGCAACTCTGAATGCACAAAGCTTCCAGCTGGGGACTGCTCCAGGTCTCTCCCTCATGCTGCCAGCACTCGCCAGCCCTGCCCCGGGAAAGGCAAAGCTCCCGCGCGAAGCCGCCCAGGTGTTGCGGCTTCCTGGCAGCGCCGCTGTTGCAAGGGACCGGTCTCGGTCCGTGCTGGTGGGTTTTGCAGCATGTGACTGAGTCGAATCTATCAAATTTGTCTCTCACTGGGTAAACACTGCCTCGTGGTAATGTGCCAGGGACTGCTGACCCTGGCTGTGTTGGAGCAAGTGGCCTCCTGGGGAAAGGGGCCCTCAGCAGTTTTATGATTAACATTTTAATGGCATGCTATCAGGGAACTTTTTTCCCAGGAAGAAATACCCGGAAAAAAACACATCTAAACTGCTTCTTCGGTTGGATTTGTTGTTGCACATTTGTTAAGTGTGCTGGAGACTGTCCAGGCCCGGGTGAGGAAGAAGAGGTTTCCTTGGAGCTCATTGAGGCCCTCCCTTACCACTGGGAAGGGAAAAAATCACTTCTATGATTATACCTCCTCTGTTTTCTGCTTAATTAGATAAATGACACTCCGGACCATTTATTAGTTCAGGCTGTTGTGATTTACTGGGTGATGCACGGAGGGATGCCTCTAGCTTACTGGGGTTGCATCCCATTTTGGTGTTGAGGTTGGCAGGGTGGTGCACAGTCTGGGCTTTTCTTCAGCCATCAGAACAGACCCTGAGCTGCCCTGCTCTGCTGGGTGGAAATTAGGTGCCATCCTTCACATTTACATGTCATCCTGGGAGCAGAGGTCTGCTCTAGGCATAGGTGACATACAGAGCAGCAGCCAGAGACCACCCCTGGCCCCACCATTTACCCAGCATCTGCCAAGACTAAGAAGCGTGAAAAAGGACGTGGTGGAGCTCGTCCTGGGGGCGGGAGTGGATCTCCAAAAGGCAGCAGATACCTCCCTAAACCACCTTCCTGGTAACAGCAGGAGCAGTAGATGGGTAGCTTTCTAAGAGTTCCTGCCCCTCCTCAGGGCAGCAAAATTCAATCATCTGGCTTATATTGCCAAGAAGCTTTGAATTGACTCTATCCTTAGCTGGTGTGACTCAGCGTACCATAAATCAGCATAGCTCCATCAGCGCAGTAACTCAGGTAAGTACCAGGAAAGGACCTGGCCCACAGATAACATAGAAATAATACAGAAAGCTGGGGATGAATAATTTCAGAATATAGATGTAGTCATGGTAGGAGTAATAATAATAATATTTTCCCTAGTGGGAGAAAAATAGACCTTTCATGGTTGTTGTGCCTGGAGCTATTAAATATGGATGAGACAGATGAAATGCTGCTTCTCCTATTACACAGAAATGAATAAACAGTAATTCTCAATCACTATATGCATCTCAGGCTTAAAAAATCCACAAAAACAAGTTAAATATGAACACCTGCTAACATTCACGTATAATAAATGCTACTCTGAAGCTTTTGTCAACAAAGAGAAAAGATTTGCTTCCTTACAAAGACTCTGATGGCAGCTCAACCAAAGCGTATTTACACTGACAAAGTTTCCCATAGGAGAATGGGTTCACTGTAAAACATGGGGGGTCCAAGGCACAAGTTTACTTGACTCTTGGTCTTGCAGTATTGACAATGCTGATGGTTTACTGCGGATTTAGTAGTGTGTGATGTAGAAAGCAAGAAACACTTCTGAAATTTCAAATTTTTGCGGCAAGATGGCAGGGAATGATGCCAGCTTTTTAGCAAATTGCTTTTCCGGACAAGAACTAATCTTTAGCCCTTATCATGGATGATATGCATGTGGGGACAGCAGTCTGTGATACAAGATGAGAAGAGGGTTAAAGCAAAAGTTCTGCGCTGAAAACAGGCTGCATCTGCAGTGTGATCTGGCAGCACGTGAAGATGCAGTAGCTAACTTCTAATCCCGCAAGGAAGAGACGACTGTTACCTGCAGTGGCAATAAAAGACCCATCATATCACAGAATCAGAGAATCATTAAGGTTGGAAAAGACCTTTAAGATCATCAAGTCCAACCATCAAACTGACACCACCATGACCCCTAAACCATGTCCCGAAGTGCCACGTCTAATCATTTTTTGAGCACTTCCAGTGATGGTGACTCCATCACCTCCCAGGGCAGCCTGTTCCAATGTTTGATCACTCAGTAAAGAAATTCTTCCTAATATCCAACCTAAACCTCCCCTGGCACAACTTGAGGCCATTTCCTCTCGTCCTATCACTAGTTAGTTGGGAGAAAAGACCAACACCCACCTCACCACAACCCCCTTTCAGGTAGCTGTAGAGAGTGATAAGGTCTCCCCTCAGCCTCCTCTTCTCCAGACTGAACAACCCCAGTTCCCTCAGCTGCTCCTCGTAAGGCTTGTTCTCCAGCCCCCTCACGAGCTTCGTTGCCTTTCTTTGGACACGCTCCA
>NW_010566630.1:0-6309 GCF_000687285.1 Phaethon lepturus
ATATATTTCTTATAATTCTTATATATAAGAAATAGGTGCATATTTCTTCCTTTCAGCCCCTGGTAGAAGAGAAATCTCATTATGGAAGATCAAGGCATTATAGATATACATTGATTGCAACCCCCTCCCAAAAAAGCCAAACCCCAGCCCGCCCATAAAACACCTGAGATCTCTACCCTGTTTCTGGGGTTGAATATCTTAGAATTTTTATGGGAAATCCTGGGAAGTTAAACGGATGGTGCTGTCAGTAGAAATGCATCTTTTGTTTTCCTCTCTCCCCATCCTCTCCTTCTCAGTCTCCTGCGTGTGGAGGTCTCTTACTGAAGCCAAATCATGTTTGTGATTTTGAAGATGTGTGGATTAAAATATTGGAGGCTCTGTTGGATGCCTGAAAGCACGAATGACACTAGGAAATTTATACTTTACCCTGCTAATTGTTGGAAAATATGAGCCCTTGATTGGTATGCAATTAGAAGTGTAACATTCTGTTAAACATATCACACAGCATATGGCATGTTAGTAGCAAATCCTCTAATTTGAAATGAAAAAAAGTATGTAGTTCTGCATATTAGCAATTTTTGCAGAGAATCAAAATTTGCCATTTGTCTAAATGTCAGAGGGGAAAAAGCCATCCTTAGTTATTTTGGTGATCTGAATTGGGTTTATGTTTGATAAAATTTCTGTTCTCTAACAATAAACAAATATAAAAGAGGAAACCCTATAATACAGTTAAATGTGCCATTAGTTCCCACTAATCAAAAGTATGCCTTTTATTAAAAAAAAATTAATTACATTGCCATATCTGCTTTCATTCAGAGAAGTTAAAAATGCTGAAGCAAAAACATAATTGCAGAACCACAGGAAAAAAAAGTCAAGGGACCATGACTGGAATTCATTGATGGGCGATCAGATGGCGCATTGTTTTGTCAATTAAAAACATAGAATGGATCCATAGACAGATGATCCTTTCTTTAACAACCTCAGTGGTTTGAAGGCTTGATATAGCCTCTAGTCTTTGGAATAACATTTTCACATATATACCAAGGTGCTGCAAGAAATACCCTTCTGTTAGAGGCTGAAGTCTTGCTTGTATGGGCCCAGAGCTGACTGTGACTTCGAATATGTACTAGCCCATTTATAAGGCTAATTGTAAGTACTGCTAATTGTAGGCATGGTTCATTGAAAGATAGCTTGGTAGTCCAGACTAAGATGGGAGCAAGTAAACTGCATCTGAGAATGAAGTAGTTTCCTTTCATGGTGGATGTGCAGGGTAACTGTGTGTCTTCAAATGTGATTAGGCTTGGAGGTGATTGCATTTCAGTGATTGACTGCACATACACCACAACTTTTACCAGTGAAGTTTAAAATTCTTAGAATTTGCCAGACACATTTTGCTTAACAGGGTACTTGACAAGCTTGTTATTTCTAATATTTGTAGATGGTCAATTTATTTCATGTTTGGCAGCTAATATTTATCTTCTTCCTCAAAGTTTCTGACTTCCTAGTCAGTCTTTCACTGTTGCTATGTTAGGATAAGTCATCACTTTAAAAATATGCCTTATTTCTGCTTTAATTTACATCTTGTCTCTGGTGTTTTTTCCCCACGGCGTAGTATTTGTGAGACATCAGCCTAATGGTATATTTGGCGGTGTATCTCAAAGTAACCTCCTAATGCTGGCTTTATTAGGTGTTTATACTGAAATGGTTAGTAGAATTCCTGTTCTGCTTGTCTCCTCGTCATCCCTGCCTTTGTCACCTTCCTACTTCAGTCACCGAATGACTCTTACCGCAATGTAGCTGAGCACTGCAGAGCCGCAGCCTAGCCTTGTGAGAATTTGCGTCCCTACCTTAAACCGGGCAGGAAAGAAAATTTTTCTGCTCTAGCGGATAACTGATCATTTATTATGCTCAAGTACTGACATCAGTTTTGTTGTGACTTTGTACTTCATTTTGACATTGCATTATACAGTCAATTTGGCATTGAACTAGAGAAAATGAGAATACTAGGAAAGCGATTCCTCAAACTATTAATTTTATATCAAAGACAGCTCTCCAAAATGTTGCGTGGGGAGGAGGGAGTTCTTTTTCGTTCTGCTTTGCTCACCAAATTACGCAGTTACTTTGGAAATCTTAAATCTAGTAAATTCAAAATCAGTTTGTGCTACAAAGCCTGAGGTTTTGTATTGGTTGTTCCTGTAGTGTGTTGTAGTCACTAATCCTTTTAATGAAGAGCTTTTAGCATTGAAGAGATTCTATTTATAGTAAAGCCATTAGAGCATAAAGCTCCTCATTGCTATTCTGCAGCATGTAGCTGTAATGTTTGTCAGTGGAGAAAAGATATTTTTAGCTACAGCATTGAAAACCGAGGCTGAAAGGTCAAGAATCCTCGCGGGGATATGTTCTGCTACATCAGTGCTATCACACAGCTGCTGTTTACTCGCTTATCGTTCTCCAGTAATAAGAAGATTTCTTTATTGTGACACTAAAGGTATAAAGCATCAAAAGGATTTTGTGCATGAAATGAATACTCAGGGAAGGATGATGTAGCCAATCACATTAAATGTTCTACTTCTCCTTAAGTGAATGACTTTATTTTCCCAAAGACTACCTCAATACCTATTTGTCAAAATATTCTAGGAAAGTTTTGGTTTTTTTTAAAGGGGATAAGACCTAATGCAAACAAAAGGCAATCTGCTGAAATAATGAAGAATTTTAAGTACGCTCTTTTCTGCCTGACATCTACACCATTAATTTTCTTAGCAGCGTACTGCATGAAGGGAAGACATGATACCAACATGTAGTTTGCCAAAGAAAAAAGAGCCTGGAGATTTCTATTGGTAATTTGAGGAACAGAATTGTGGGTGCTGGTGATTATATCTTCTACAGGACAGCTTGTAGCACACTGGATAGGTACTCAGCAAGCACAAAAAGATCATGTGGTCCTATTGAAACAGGATATGAGACATGATATTTAAAAGGGAGAAGGGAGAAAGGAGGGGGGGGAAAGGGATAATTATAGGAATACAAGGCTGCATATATTAGCTGAGTGCACAATGTGGAGGCTTCAGAGGTTTTTCTAATATCTCTAGATAAAAATCGGGGGAAAAAAGATTAATTGCCACTGAGAAAATTAGGGCTGTATGATCAAAGGAAAAGCAGAGAAGGAATGGCTTGTTGACAGAGGTCTTATATCCTCTGAAAAAATCTTTTCATTTTTATGAGTCTGGAGTTTTGTGCTGCTTGGGGAGACACAGGCATTGTCATCATATTTTAATATTAATAAGCTGCTATGTAGCCCTTTTTATTCACCAAACATGCAGCATAGGAAAGGTATGGGTAAAATAATACACAGATAGGTACACTTTCATCTCAGGGTATAATGAAATTAATTGTACTTTTCCTCTAAGAATTTCTTCGATGTCTTGCTGCTGGAGGTTGTTCTTATCTTCTGACACATGGAGTCCATTGTCACATGCCTTTTAAAACACATTCCTTTATATCAGGAAATTATTTTAATTCTATTCTTTCTGCATACCCAAAACAGTTTTTAACACCATCTTTTCCCAGCTTTCTCTATAGACAGTATTTGACTTAGTCCATGTGGTTATAACTGTTATGTTGTTCTGCCTGCTAAAATTGTGCCAGGCAGCAGCACGGAGTGAGCACGCATTAATAGGCAGCTCCTGTGCTTGATAAAAAACCCCAGAATTGAAGGATTGTCGAAAAAGAATTGGAGAAACTGACGAGATCTCAGTTCTACAATTATTTTCTTTTGTAGTTGAGTGAGGTTTAGGTAAATGGGCATTGGCTGAAGGAAATGACAGAGAAAGGGAGGGTTTGGCTTTATGAATAGACAAGGCATTAATGGCTTGTTCCTATCAAAACCAACAGATGTTGCTTAGTCCCATTTTCTCTTATCTCTCATTTCTCACTCTTAAGTGAAAGAAACTCATGTGTTTCTGGCTCTGTCACTTCATGGCATGGTGACTCAGTTTGAAAACAGCAGAAAAAAACCCCAGAAAAAATAACTAGTAGTTTCTTCTTTTCTGGGGGGTCAGGTTAGGAGGCTGAATCAGTATGCCTTCTAACAGGGGCGGCGAGTGCTGGGGCAAAGGCTCGTGCGGTGAGGAGCCAGGGGTGGGCAGAAGAGGAGGGCAGGAGGGAGCCCAGCTTCTCCTCCTCCCTGCTGAGGTGATGAGATCTTAATTTAGCTTACTGTCGTATGAAACACAGGAACAAGTCTGAGGAAGGCCAAGAGAAACAGGCAGGAGGTGGAGAGAGGATCAATTATGAATGAAACCTGCGTGAACAACCAGTCTTCATGTGGAAGAGAACGCCCTAAGAAGGGGCTGTCAAAACCTGTCCTGACCCCATTCAGAGGGCTTGTGCCATCCCTACTCTAACTCTTTAAACCTACGGTGGTATCTGCTCATAGCTTCAGGTGCTGTGATGTTGGGGTATTTTTTCTTTTTATTGATTTGTTATCTTCGAATATGCTTGACTGGGAAAAAGAAAGACGCTGCCTGGGGCTTAACGCTGACTTGGGAGGTTGTTCTTCATATGTTGCTCATCGTATCTCTCATCATGAGATATGCACGTAGTATATGGAATGGAGGAATATGTTCTCAAGTTCCTGACTTCATGACGTGTGTATATATACACTTTCTTAATGAAAGGGAAAGTTTATAAACATCAGTGATGGATTTAATATATTGGGAGAACTGGAAATTCCTGGGATTTTGATGATAGCACAAAGATTTCTTTCAAAAGAGAGAACTCAGGATGTTTTTTGTTTCTTTCTATAACTGCTAGACTACAAAAGGAATCAGCAGAAACTATGATAAGAAACTACATAAAGTCATTATCATAGAATCATAGAATCTTTGAGTTGGAAGGGACCTTTTAAAGTCATCTACTCCAACCTCTTTGCAATGAGCAGGGACATCTTCAACTAGATCAGGCTGCCTATGATCTTAATTGCATATGATTAAGTTATTTGTTTATAGCTTTCATAGCCTACAGAAGTAGTCATGGTGTTTACAGGGGGAAAAAAAAGTAAGTTCTAGGTCACAGACTGGTAAAATAGTGTTTAAATCTTTTGTTGATATTTTGTGTGAAAATGCATAATGCTTTTGCTGTTCTAGCTACTCGAGTCTTGTGGGAATCCTGATTTATACTCTAGTTTTCCTCAACTTCCCTAGTTAATCTTGATGCTTTTTATACTTGCTAGACCTGTGAAATCCCATGCAGGTTTATTATCTGTGCTGCATTCTCTCTTGCTTTCTTAGACTACTTAATTCTTATTTGGGCTTAGACCAGCTTTAATTACTTTAATTAGGGTGTCTTTGTTGCAATTTTGCAATCACTATGATGTCTTTTTTTTGTAGTTGCTTTTTTTACAGTTAGCAGTTCACATACTACCTAATTGGCTTTATTAGCCAAGAGTTCTTGAGAGAAACAAAGGGGTTTTTTTTTCTTTTTTTACCATGGGTGGCTTTGGTTACTAAAAACAGAGACAGCTCTTTTGGAGTCGAATGCGCTAATGCTTCCGCTTGGTTGTGCATTGTCATGAAGTTGAAGACTGGTAAATTTTCATATGCATTGACATTCAACTTTGCGTAAATTTGTACAATTCAATGCAAGTCAGTTACTTAAACACTTCGTTTTCATTAAATTTTCCCCTGGATATCTTCCATGTGGAAAGATAGGTTAAAAATAATTGCAAAGTAGACATCACGGCCTTTATTGACATAGATTCAACGAACATGCAGCAACTGACAGTTGCCTTTTACTGGTTTCATATTTTCACTTTAAATACATGGTTTCCGTGCAAGAGTGGAAATGTCAAAGCTGTATCTGTGGTGAAGACAAAAATACTTGCCTGTAATTACTGTTCTCTGGAAATGTTTTTTGTGAGAGGCTTTCTCTGTTCTTGTTTCTGCTATATCTGAGACTTGAATAGTCTTTTCTTGATTTGTTTGTTAATCAAGGGGAATTTTTATCTTCTTACTGTCATTGAGATTTATTGTGTGATTGCCTCTAATTTGAAATTTGGCAAATTTTATGAAATATGGAAATGTGACCTAGTTCTGACGTCATATACCTGTGCTGCATTTTGTAGCTATGCCCCTAGCACACTTGATGGCCCTGTAAGTCCTTTTATTTGCAGCCTGTCATCACAAAATATATTTGGCTCCTGGTTATATAAAAGGATTAATGATTCCTGACACAGCTGAAGTTTTGGTTTAGGAATCTCAGTTTAAATCTCTTTGCAATGACCGAAACATCAAGAGTTGTTATTAGGGAAAG
>NW_010566630.1:6340-13124 GCF_000687285.1 Phaethon lepturus
TTGAGAGATGCGTGGAGACCTGTGCAAAACTATATGTACATTGGAGAATCCCATCATTTCAACTGCATTTTTCTGGCTGGTACAGAGCAATATCGGGAGAGTTCAGTTTAACTGCTTGAGCTAATCTGTGACTTCAGTTTATTGTATATACAGAGCCTATGCTGCAGATCCAGTTCAAATTAAAACGAAGCACTAGGTCTTAGCGTTTCACTCTGAAGGAGCAGTTTTTTGATGGTAGCAATGTCGAGAACCCTTTTGCCACTAAAGCTTCAGGCAGTGGCTAGCATTTTAACTGTCCTGTCCTTTGAATGTGCTCATTTCAGGAGTCTTGTTGATGCTAATGCTGTCTCTGTAATACAAAGCTAGAATGACTTGTGATTCCAGTCCTATTTGTTAAGTGGATATATTTTATGTGTAATTAGTGACTTGCTGCTAGTGGATGGTAAGTATATCTACGGACTTGTTTTATTGTCTGTTTAAAGCTCTTGTGGATCTCTGAAAGAGACTTGAGACACATTTTTGCCCTGGTTTCCTGCTTGTGGTTGGGTGCCATTCAAGATTTCGTAAGGAATTAAGAACTATAGGTAGCCTGGTCTGACTGCATCTTTTTCTAAATGGCATTACAGCATTGGGGATCCAGTGCAACTTACGTTAACAGAATCTAAATTGGGATACTTAAGGGTAAAACATTTCTGGAAATGAGTTTTGTTGTTCTGGCTGTCAATTAAATGACTAGGTTTCAGTGTAAAATCTTATTCTTTGTTTAAGAATCTGACTTGTGTGCTGTTGATATGCTGGAAATGTAGATAAGATGTGATAAAAGGTACTGTTACTATTGCCTGCCCACATATACAATTTGTTTGCTGCATAAATACACCTACAGGCTTTTTCCATACAGAGGTCTAAGTAACTACATGGAAACATATACTCGTTTTGTTAATTCACAGAATTTTTCTGTTTTATGTTCAACATACACATAGATAAATAAGCCAAGACTTCATCAGGGAAAACCATGTTTCTGCCAAATTGCATTACAGTAGGCCAAAAAAATTCCTTCCAAAACACTGCTTGACACTTCTGAGGAATACCTCAACCAGTGCATGTGACTTCTAAAATAATCAATCTGTTCCTAGGGAGTAAAGTTGAAGATGGAAGAATAATTTTGCCCTTCCACCCAACAACTCTGAGTCAAAGAACTGTACAATGAATAATGCAAACTGATTTTTAAAAACATGGAAAGAGAATGTAGGTAATGTGGGGAGGAATGTGGGGGAGCCAAAGCCTATGAAGACAGCTAATTTGGACACCATGCATTGCATCTAAGAACAAAGCGAAATATGAGCTAGAAACATGACTACATAAGCAGATAGCCTCTTTGATAGCTCAAGTTTCTATTTCCCAGAAGAAAATGTTGCAAAACTCTCCTGCAGAACTGCTAGAGCTCCTCTTTCGTATTGTGCATATCTGACGAAACATACCGCTATCAGTCTCTGCAACTGCATTGCTGAGTGGCATAAAATAAATGAGCAAGTCTTTTTAATTGCAGAAGCAAATCCTATCTTCACCATTTTATCTGGTTCCCTCCCTGAACTCCTTCCATGTTAGCTTTCTAACTCAGCTTGTGCTCATACACTCTTCAGCATCTCCTTCATTTTTCTTGGCTTGTGGTGTCCTCCTGAGCTGACACAGCTCAAGTCTGGCCGTTCCTATTCTCTCTCACGGTTCGTGGGATGACGTGGAAGATCTCATGCCTTCTGGCTCCAGATTAGAAGTCCTGAAACAGTCAAAGGGGTATCTTTCTCTGAGGGCACAATGAACTTCTGACTTGTCTCTTCTTGCCAACATTATGTTTATAAGGCTGACTTTGGAAGCTGGTTTTTTTTTTTTGATAAAAAACCCCACAAACCTTGGAGAACTTGACACAGGAGAATGGTATATCGCTAGGTAAAAAGTTTGTTCCAACTTTTAAATTGTCTAACTGCACTGGTATGAGAACACAGTTGTTTTTACTCTGTTGCTTACCTCTTGTGAATTTATGATGCTGTTTTTCTGAGCATGCTGAAATGCTTCTTATCATCAGTGAGCGAATCGTATCCCTGTGAGAAGCATAATGTGCATATTACATATAGACAGACTGAGAAAAGATCATTACTTTGCCTCAGGCTACAAAATAAGACAGTAATATAGTGGGAAGCTCAGTCTCACAGTCTCCTGGTTTAACCAGTGAATGACTCATTTATGATACTGGCTTAAAATGCACTAGAAATGAATGATGGTGAATAAAGCTTAGAACATGATTGGTCAGAACAATGTCTCCTCTTCAGGATTTAATAATGTGTGTCTTTCACAGCAGTTTAAAAATTAAACTAAAACTATGGGACTGTATTTTGCTTCTGGCATGATCCCTGATTAATAAGCAAAGCAAATGTTTTTTACACTGAATTACTTCCAGTATCTTTATTTACACATCAGTGTGTCAGATTAGTCTTTCTGCTTGTAATTTGGCTGCTTAGCAAGTATTTTTTTTGTTACTCCCTTTAGTTGCCATTGGCTTGGCAATGAGATGGCATTAGGCTTATGTCCTTCTGAACGCGAAGACTTGCAAATATCCTCCTCAGCATCACAGCAATATTTCTGTCCAAAGACTCTCCTCTTCCTGGAATTGCAAGAAACCACCTCTAGGAAGAGATTTTATTTTTAATTGTAGCTAGAGCATCCACAAAGCTATGCTCAGTTCATTCCAAGCCTGGTTCAGTATCAAGGCTCAGGGGAACTTCAGATGGGATGTCAATTCAGATTCCTAGTGTCCTCCTGATTCTGCAACCCACTGCTTTCCTTCTCCTTTCTCAAATGTAGTTTGAGGGTGACAATCTAAGATGGGGGCTGCTACGATGGAGTATTTGTGCATTCCCCTCTTCCCAGTTGTGTACTCCTGGGTTTTGGTGCCAGTGGTTGTATAACTGCCGGGTAAGTCAAATTAGGGAGTTGGTCTCTCTGAAAACAGTTTTGTCTCCTCACTGACAATCTTCCTCCAGATTATTTCCTCAATTACTTTGTGCACTTTTACTACCTAATTTGTTCCAGCTTTGCCTCTTTCCAGACTTCCCTGAGCTGATGCAACACACCAGTTCAACAGAAGACAAACCCAGTGAGGAACACAGATAGCTCTCTGTAGCTATAGTGATTTGAATGGCTGGTGGGTAGATTGCCTGGTTTGCTTTGAGAACTGCAGACTCAGATCCTCTGTTCCAGAAAAGAGAGAGGAAGTAGTTTGCTAGGGAAGTGGAATCTCCTTCATCCCCATCCCAACCCTTCTTTATGTGCTCCTCACTAAAAATTGTGACTTACAACCAATGCCCTTCTCTCTGGGCTCAGTGTACCGAACTTAAGACCTTCCAATGCTGGAGTACTTTATAATCCAAGGCTGTTTTTTTGGGGGCTGGCATATGAAACCCCATTGCAGAATATCCTTTGATGTGTATGCATATCCCACTAGGTATTTTAAAATACAAAACTTTTCAGAATTGACTGCTCAATTTGAATTTGAAAATTACCTGACAAAGTTTCATTTTTCTCCAGAAGTGTATGACTACACATGAGAAGGGAAAACAGAGTAACCATCAGTGAAAATACACAAATAATGACTTAATAATCATAAATCTAACTGAAAAAGTGGTATTAATTATTCATAGAGGGTGATTATCTTAAAACTTACTGTTAGGCAGCTGAAATAAAAGCAGATGTTTCTGCTTTGTCCCAGAGGTCTGGAAATACAGAATTGGAGTCAAATTTGATATCCACATAATGATCTGGGAGGGTGTGGAGGTCTGTATAGTTGTTATTTGTGTATGAAGTTTTTTTGAATGACAGATGGAAACACTTTTTTCAGTATTTATGCTGCGTCTAGTTTCTTCTATATGTTACATAGAAGAATATGCACTGTATGCACTGTAACATCTTTCATTTAGCACTCTTGCTGCATATTTTTGAACAAATATTTACAGAATAATACATGGCATTTTTCATTTATCTTTAAGGTTTTAATAGATATTTTTAAATTATGAAATCACTCCTAGTAGTTACATTTCACTTTTGAATTACTTTGCAGATGCACTCAAACACCACAGACCCATTGTTTCAGAATGCAAAATTGAGATTAAAGGTGATGGCACTAAAGCAAAGCAGAGTAAGAAGGAAGAAATTTATGACAAACGCTTGAAGTTCCAGGTCTCAGAACATCTGGTTTTGTCTTCTACCTTTATTGTAAATTTATTGTGATTCTTCGGATAAGTTGGTTTTGGTGTGTTTTTGATGAAAGGAGTATTGTGAGCGAGCTATGAAAGTTTTTAAGAAGTGAAAAAGCACTGAACAGTACAGTATCAATACAGTGTAGCTGCACTGGACCTGTGTCGTCATCTGGTCCAGACCCCACTTGGAGCAGGGCCAAGCAAGGCCGGTCTTAATTTTTAAAAAGAAATGCTGTGTCAGGCCAGGTGTGAGGGGTATTGTCATTGTTTTGCAACTTCCCAAGGTCAGCCTGTGGGTTAGAGGCAGTTTTGACTGCATGTTTCCACCTGAACTCTGTCTTCTTATTAACTTGCTAATAAATTTCTGCAAAGGCCTCTTACGTGCACTGTAATTTTTCTTCAGTAATTACATTATTTATATTTAGAATTTAAGGTGAGATGAAGGACATAGGGTTATGATGAGGAAAGGGAAAACAAGGTCTGAGAGTTAAATAGCTTTACTAGAATGGAAGCCCTGAATCTGTTGCCTTACTTAAGATGTGAATAAGATGGCAGATAAACACAAAAAACCTTGTTGGTAGATAACTGTTTTCTCTTCATAGCATCTTTTCTTTTAAAAGATTATATATTTAAAATTTTGACTGGTAGTTTAACTTCTCAGCATTTCTCTTCATCTGGTTAAAATATATGATATCATCTTTGTTTGATACATTGCAACATGATCTTTCTTTCTAAAAAAACAAACGAAACCAAAACCCAAATCAGCGTGTGTGTATTTTCAGTGCTTATTCTACTAATCAGCACTTTTATGTGAAAATAATCCAAGTTTACTTGAGCATATTGGGAAAAGTTGTGGTATTTACCAGTTTAATGTTTGTATTTTTCTTCTTGTCCTTGATTTTTGGTACGAGCACTATTACAAGGGGAGTTTACTAATATATATAAATAAATCATGCAATGCAACAGAAGAAGGGAGCCAGCTCTGCTCTTTCTCATCGAAAAATTTTCTTGTCTTCTTGTACTGATGGTGCACAGAATTGCAACAGGCACTGAGGGATGTGCAGGCAACTCTGCAGAAAAGTGATGCTGCTTGCCTACCTCCAACTCTGTGCAAGTATGGCCTTTGCAGATTTAGGTTTGGAGTATTTTTTGCAGTTTTTTTTTTGGTGGGGCTTGTGTCTGTTGTTATTGGACACAGAGACCAATATGCCTTAGCTGTTTCTCCTGTGGAAGTAGTAAAAACAAAGCAGTTGGCCTTAAAGAACACTGCAAGAAAGATGCTCTCCATTCAGTTCTTCTGTTCAGCCAAGAATCTAATCCTGTTGGGCTTAAAACGTCTAGAATTATTTGCCATTATTAAATAAAGTTATGTACATTATTATGCTCTGCTCAGCTGTTGACAGTACTAACTCCTAGGATTCCTAATTTCTAGCTGAGCTATGACAAAATGTAATAACTTTTTATGTATTTTAATTCACATTTTTCCTGAGCACCCTGAGAATGCTTCCTATCAGTATCTCCATCTTGGAGATCTTAATGATTTTTCTCTAACATTGTCTTTAGAGACTCGGTTCTTTTCTGGAAGCTTGTTGTGAAGCAAACTTCATTATGTTATTATTTAGTGGTTCTTTTTCCACTAAAGAACACCAGAACGTCTAAGAACTTAATCTTGTGAGAATGGTTGACCTTCCGTGGTATTGAAAAGCCACACATTTTCTTTGGGAAGATGGTTATATTTTGTCTGTAGGACATCAGTCTGGAAGGACTGAGAACTGCTTGAAAATAACTTCTTCAGCTACTTTTCTGTACTGATGCCTAAAATAAAATTGGTAATTACCAATGCCTCTTCGCATGGCTTAATAATAGATCCTACGCTAGAACACCCTATCAACTGAAGATTTCATCTATCATTTCAAGAGAAAACGCACATACCTCAGGCCTTGTCAAAACAGGTGATTTTTAAAATTTTAATAATCTATTGAAGACAGTAGTTCATTTGCTTCAGCATTAGCAGTATTTGGATTACTGACTTAAACACACTGCGGGCTATTACTCTGAATGAACGTACAATCAACTTCATAGCTCTTAGCCAGACTCACAGAAGTGCATGAAGTAGGAAGAGGGGTTTTGGCTCCCCAGTATGTACATTCTTTAATATTTTTCTGCAGAAATAATTTTGGAATTATTTATGCCAAATTTCTCCAGGAACATACTACTTCTGTGTATGTCAAGTTAAAACCTTGGAAGAAGGGGACCTTCTATCACCTTGGGAAGAAGGGGAAGGCAACTCAAGAAGAGTACAAGGATCTTGTTAGGTCAAGCAGAGACAAAATTAGAAAGGCAAAAGCCCAGCTAGAACGCAATCTGGCCACGGTCGTAAAGGATAACAAAAAATGCCTTTACATATATATTAACAACAAAAAGAGAGGCAAGGAGAATCTCCATCCCCTACTGGATGTGGTGGGGAACATTGTCACCGAGGATGGGGACAAGGCTGAGGTACTTGATGCCTTTTTTGCCTCAGTCTTTAATAGCCA
>NW_010566631.1:0-4461 GCF_000687285.1 Phaethon lepturus
ATGGGCGTAGTCCTCCCTATCTTCAGTGGATTTTCCTTTTGTAGCTCCTTTGGACACCACGGGTGCTTATTTGGTGTTAGGTAATACTTGGTTTAACAGATTCTGAATCTGTGTGCAATCTCCATGACTCTTCCTAGAAGGATTTTCCTCATGGACATTCATAGGATACCTTTGAACTGAAAAATTAGCGAAGCAAGGAATAAAATCCTCCTCTTCAGTGTAAGCAGTACTTGCAGCTCTCACCCAAACTGTTCGGAAAGTATTAGGGGCAACATACAATAATTAAAGGGTTGGTACAATAAACATCATAAAAAGGATAAACATGAAGTATCATGTCATCTTGGAGCAGAACACTTCTGTATGCTGGTACATAATTGGGAATGCTAATCAAAAACATGATGCTCAGAAATAAAGAACTGAAATGTCCTGCATATTGTTTTGCTCTTTTCCCGTTGATCTAAAATAAAAGATCTTACTTCTTGTTACTTACTTACTTGTTACTTCTGTGCAAAATATCAATATAATCTACACAATCTGACATCTCTTTTCCCAAAGGTGAATTTAAAATGGCTTAATACAGGAAGGTATTTTATTTATTCTTTGACATAACATTTTGATTGCTAAGGAATTAGCAGTTGGATTTGAACTAGGCTGCTACATTTACTCTTCCTCCCACTTGAGAATTGCTTCCCCTTCTTCCAAAAAAAAGTACAACTCAAGCAGACTGGTTCTAGAAACAGTCTGCCAAATCCCCAGCTCTGTGCTGCTTCCGTTGCCCACCTCTTCCTTTCTTCCCCTTTAGGATCTATTTAAAAAAAACCCACACCAACTAGAATAGAACTGTGGGTTTTTTTCTTCTGCCTCTTGGAGCAGTAAAGGATGTTTCATTCATTTCATTAAAGAAAAAGAATTCTAGTCTATCTAAACACCAAAAAATGAGGGCTACCAGGAGCCGGTTCTGTCCTACACTGACATCTCAAGCCAGGATGTTCCCCTTAACATCTACTGTTCCAACTCAAATTCTTTAATACAATTTTGTATATTTCAGCTTACAAGGTGCTTATTTCCATAATTTTAAGTATTCATTTTGTTAAATCTGAGAATTGCAAAGTATTTGCATGTTGAAAAAAGCCTCTTACTAAATAGATTACTGTGTAAATGGCTTTCTGCAGACTCTCTGCAGTCTTTAACTTCTTGGTCCTAGATTACTTTGCTGAAAAACTACTAGCTTTCTGGCAGAGTGCATAGAGCTTCTGATTCTGCACATTACTTGCAGGACTTCTGGGGTATCTTTTCGTTCTAATGTGATTACCTTCTTGAATTGAAATGTTTCACCACAATCTTTTCCAAGAGGAAATGAGTCTTCCATTCAAATTTAGCCAAATTTAGGACAATCAGGAAGATAAAGGCCTTCATAGCACGTCTATTAAAATATTTAAAAGAGGACATTTAGATCTACTCTACTGTCTTGCAGCAGTATGTACCCTTTTTTTTACAGACAGCAAAGCCTCGAGAGACTTTAGGCTAATTTGTCTTGTGAAGAAAATGTAACAGGTTATCTGATTTTGAAGACTGTCCTTGTGCATTACAGGTTTTATTAAGGCTTGTTTATAACATAGCTTCAAATAAGTTCAGATTCATTCTGCCAGAACTTTGGCAGCTTCTGCGGGTTTTGTCAAGCATTTTACGTCTCAAGCCCCTACAAAACAGCCAGTTGGGAACCAGTACAGGCTTTTTTTTAACAGGCCAGTCCATTAGGAGGATACTTCTTTGATATTTTGTTATTTTTTGGCAGAACTGTATTAAAATTCCTCCTTAATCAGGCCTTAAATGTTTGCACTGAGATTAATTCAGATTATCTGAATGAAGAGAATGGAATATAGACCGTTTCTCCAGCAGTAACTAGTATGTGGTTACGTAGCACGGTGGCGCACCAGCTGCTATGGACATCTGGGACTCCAAAAGATACTACTAGCCAATGATTCGGATTTAAAGAGCCTTGTAGGCATGTATGTGAAAATAGAAAATACATATATACTCCCATTAGAACAAGAGAACTGGAACTGTGTACAAATAAATCTAGGGGGAGCGGGATGTCTGGAGGGGGCTTTATAGTTAGAGTTTCCAAGTTAGAATTGTAGTACTTGAGACCCCACTGAGCATCAGAATACTGCAGCTGATGTTAGAAACTGGAAATCTGGAAACTGCTAATGGGAGATTTGAAATTAAGTAACAGAATTGATAATTATAATATAAAGCCTTTCCTGTGTTTACCTTGTTGTATTTAGTGGTTTGTTTTCTTATTTTAGGTTGTTCATAGAGACCTGAAGCCTAGTAATATTCTTTATGTTGATGAATCTGGTAATCCAGAATCAATTCGAATTTGTGATTTTGGCTTTGCAAAACAACTACGAGCAGAAAATGGTCTTCTGATGACTCCATGTTATACAGCAAATTTTGTTGCACCAGAGGTAAATACCAGGATAGCTTATATGCCTTGATTTATTTTAATGGGACTTTTTTGCTAGTTAGATATGTTTCGTTGTTTAGAAGTGAAATCACTTTGTAAACACGAAAAATTTGAAATCTGGATATTTTTATGGCATAATCAAAGCATTTCTGAGCATTTTTTTCAGCAAAAATATTTGTCTCCCTCAGGTTTTAAAGAGGCAAGGTTATGATGCTGCATGTGACATATGGAGCCTTGGTGTTCTACTTTATACCATGCTTACTGGGTAAGGGTGATTTTAGTTTGCTTTGCTGTAGAATAGCAAACCAGTATAAACAAAAAGAATAATAAATGCAGGCCCACTGTTGAAGATGTTTCTATCGGAACTGATTAATCTCCGCTTCAGCGGGGGCAGAATATGCTTTGCCTTTAGTAGAATCCAAATTTGCAGGGACTGATTTTTGGTTTCTCATGTCTCATCTATCTTAGGTGTTTAATTTCTGCTTTATGGTGATGTAGGAGTAAGAATTGATTGCTTCATGTGAAAATTGGCTGATTAAGCAGCATATATGTTGAAGGAAATACATGTTGCAAATATAATTGCAACGCACTGAAGCATGATGGTGTGCAAAATTCAGCCAATGCATATTTTGAATTGATGCAGTTAGGATACAATAAATGCAATAGAAATGCATTTATGTATGCAAAATAAATTAACTGTAGAAAAAATGATGACAAATAATTTCAACTATATTCCACAAGTTCAAAGGATAGTTGCTATTAAACCTACCAAATAGATAGTATTTTTATGCTGGATTATTCAGATTGCCACTGAACATCAGAGACATTTCGGCATTTTAAAATAAACAAGTGACAAATATATTTGTTGTTAAATATATCTCTTCTTTTGGTTGTGGATATTCTGGTAGCAGCAAGAATGCTTATAGTGAAGCAAGGAAAATTGCTGCATCTTCCTATCCTTTAGTATCAAAACAGCATTTATTCTTTTTCAGACTCATCAGAAAGTCTTCACATTTAATTTTATAACAGATTGTTTTATTACTTCACTAAAATATGAAAACTTAAAGAATACTTTCTGTAATTCAGAAACTACCAGTACTGGTATAGGTTTTCTGCTATAGGTTTTCTGCTATAGGAAAAATCTGGGTTTCAGACCCAATGTAGAGGGAATACATACAGTAAAAACAGGTCTGTAGTCAGTGATGTGCATTTTCATATGTTAAGAGTAATTTCTTTTTATAGCTATTTGACTGTCTGTTGCCTATAATTATGTTGAACTCACTGAATCTTATGATCAGATTTATAATAAGTGTTGAGGTCCGGGTTATGGAAGTTTGTTAACGTTGAAATTGTTTGGTTAAATAGCTACACTCCTTTTGCAAATGGTCCTGACGATACCCCAGAGGAGATTTTGGCACGAATAGGTAGTGGAAAGTTCTCTCTCAGCGGTGGTTATTGGAATACCGTTTCAGATACGGCTAAGGCAAGTATATTTGCTTTGTCCTTTGGGGGATGAGAAATGGATTGCAATGCAACATGTTGCTTTGGTGTATATGGTGTACTCTTTGCTGGGTAAAAAACTGGCTGGACGGCCGAGCCCAGAGAGTTGTGGTGAATGGTGTTAAATCTGGCTGACGGCTGGTCACAAGTGGTGTTCCCCAGGGCTCGGTTCTGGGGCCGGTCTTGTTCAATATCTTTATCAATGATGTGGATGAGCGGATAGAGTGCTCCCTCAGTAAGTTTGCAGATGACACCAAGTTGGGTGGGAGTGTTGATCGGCTGGAGGGTAGGAGGGCTCTGCAGAGAGATCTGGACAGGCTGGATCAATGGGCAGAGGTCAACTGTATGAGGTTTAAGAAGGCCAAGTGTCGGGTCCCGCACTTGGGTCATAACAACCCCATGCAACGCTACAGGCTTGGGGAGGAGTGGCTGGAGAGCTGCCCTGTAAAGGAGCAGAAAAGGACCTGGGGATGGTGATCGACAGCCGGCTG
>NW_010566632.1:0-1506 GCF_000687285.1 Phaethon lepturus
TTGCTGGCTGGGGCTAAACCACGACAGTGACGCAGATCAGGTATGTTTCTGGTTATTGTCTTCATTAACACTAATTGGTCGGGTTTTATGTCTCTGTGTTTGCCTCCCTCCATTTCCTTATCATCTCAACAGAAAAAATAAACACCCTCTTACGCCACACATCATGACCAATTGGTGCAACTGGCCAGGTTTGTTCCTATCGCCGCCTCCCGTATCATTTGTTGATCAGGTTTGTCCCGGTATATTCTTCTTGGTGGCTCCTTTGACTAGATGGCTCGTTTGACCTCAAAGGAGCCGGTCCTCGCCATCCGCACTGCCTTACACCACCGAAGCCCCACCGGCCACCAAGGCTGGGGCCGCTGCTGAGATCCTGGCCGCAGCCCCACCAAGGAGCGTGGTCTCCTCCCAGGGTACTGCGCAGTGCCTTTGGATGGACGCAGCCTGTGTCTGTTGTCCTGGCATGGACGTGTTCCCTCCCTCTTAATCAAATCTTAACTCCGCCAGCTACTGAGCACACACCAAATAATCTGTTACGGTTCTTGCTGCTGCACAGTAATGGCTCAGAGCTGGGTATGGGGACACTCGGACTGTTTCTCCCTGTGTGTGCCTTTTTACCCACCTTGAACATCATCTGCCATTTTTACCGCAGTCACTGCAGGTTGCTTGGTCTTCCTGCAGTTTTTGCAGCTGGCACTTTTCTTTGCAAAGCTGAGTAATTTAATACCATCTGCTCCTTTGCAGTTCACAGCAATTCCCAGACCATGTCTGCACGTGTTAAACAGCCCAGCTTTCAGCGTGGGTCCCTCTAGGTCCCACTGGTGACTCCCTCACTGAGAAGAGGGCTCATTTTTTCTTATCTTTTCTTTCCTTTGAGGATTTGCAGCTTTTGCCTCCATGACATTCCAGCAGCAACCACCACAGTTGAACTGTGTGCAGAAATTTTTCCTGCTGTTTCCCCGCAACCTAGTTCGTATGGAAAATAGCAAATATTCACTCCCTGCTTGCCTCGCCCCTGTCATTTATGGTTTTACGCCCTTTCGACATCCCTGCTCAGGATGCGCCTTTCCTCCTGACCGCAGAGGATATGATCTACCTAGCCCCGAGTCTGCACAGCCAGCCACCGCCCCTCACGCCGGCCGGCTCGCCTTCCCCCACTCCCTGGCGCAGGGGGTTCGGTCCAGGGCTCTCTGTTGCTGTATTCATGACTTTGACCCGACTCCAAGCTCTCCGATAACAGCCCCCCGCTGCCGCCAGCACACCCTGCTCTATGCTCCTGGGCATTTCATACTTCGGTGCCGTCCCGGTGCCGTCCCGGTGAGCCTCCTCCCGTGGCGTGCCGCTGTTTCATTGAAGATGAGGCGTTCCAGTTCCTCAGCCCTATATATTAGGGCTATATGAGGGCGGACTTTGGCCTGTTCAGGTCACTGGTTGAGAGAGTCCCTTGGGAGACAGTCCTGCAGGACAAAGGGGCCCAGGAAGGCTGGACAGCCTTCAAGAAGGAAATCT
>NW_010566633.1:0-2272 GCF_000687285.1 Phaethon lepturus
GTGGCTTGGCCAGAGCTTCGAGGTGTGGGGGTGAAAAAATGGCACAGGGCGGAAAGGGGAGAGCATGCGAGGGCAAGGGAGGGACGGGAGAGCGGAGAGCGTCACCTCCCCTTGAACACTTAAAGGTTTTAAGTGGTGAGGTATTTTGGCGGTGGTGCCTCTTCAGACACGTTTAGGAAAGAAATGCCCCGGGCAGGGCTTGTCCCTCCACCCTTTTATAGCGTTACCTTGCTCTTCTGCCTGGTCTTTCCTGGAAGCAGCTGTGTCGTGTGCTCAGGCAGGGCTGCGGAGCTCCGCTGCTTTCCAGCCTCTCCTTCCCTCACTTGAGCCAGTCTGGAGCCTCTGCACTTCCAAAATACCATTAGGCAACTGCAAGGGACGTTGCTAGGTAACTAAACCCTCTGAAATCATTTCTTATCTCCCTATGCTAAATGTTGCCTACCTTTTTAACATCTGTGACGTTTCTCTCTTGATATCTTTCCTTAGGAAAAATCTATTAAATGTGAAAAGGGATTATAGATTTAAAAGGTGTTTTATGTTACAGTGTAACTGAAGGATAGTATTTTGCAAACCGCAGGTAGTTAATGGAGCTTTGTAGTTAACAGGTAGAGTTTTTTGTGTGTGATGTGTTTGGTTTTTTGTTGTGGTTTTTTTTTTTAAAGGACTGGGGTGCAGGTGCGTGTAAAGAAGAACTGGTCCATGCTGAGGGACACTAGTGTTTCTGTAAATGGAGGTCACTGCACACACTGCTCTTGACACCTCACCGTATCTCCTCCCTCCCCATAGTTCTCAGTCCTTCCTACAGCCTGTTCGGTGGTTCAGTCCAAACCATAGCTTTGCCTCTTCATGGTTATAGATCAGCGTGCTTGCTTTCTGTCTCCCCTCTCTCCAAAACAATCACGCCCTCGGGGATGTGCCCTTTCCTCCTCTATTTTTCGTTGTTTTTCTCTGGATGATTGGTCACTCGGGAGACGCTGGCTTTTGTACTGGTTTAAGAAGCTCCCATGTCCCACATGGCTCCAGGTCATAGTTTCTCGTTCCTGCCCCATCCCACAGTTTGCTGCCCCTTAAAATAAAAATTACAAGCAATTTGGTGAAGGATATCTCCTTAAGCTAGTTTCATTATAGAAGAAAGGGCAGGAGTGAGGAAAACACAGTTGTTGTGGGGGGGAAGTTTGGGTGTTTGTCATTAAGAAATTCAACTATAAACAAAGACAATGGAAATTGCAAAGGCTGCTGAAAAAATAGAGGTGTCTGTCTTCTCATTCCACCACCACCCCCTGCCCTCAATTTTGACAGGAGTTCTGTCCACCCATGTCCAGGGCATGCATTAAAATTCTGAAATAGATTAAGTGAAGTTTCCAAAATGTCTCGTATTACTTATAATGCAGTATGATTGAGTTGAATGTAAGACTTCATTTTGCTTGGTAAACTTTAAAGCCTGGTCTTGCATCATGGGAATTCTACTATCAAGGACTGTATATTACATACATGTATATGTATGCATGAAGTGCTACACTTTTTCATACCGACATGTTCATTGAGCTGTTTCACTCTGTTAGGCGAGTTTGAAAGGAAAATTTCAAAGAGAGAGAAGGTGCTGTAATTTAACAAAAGTCAGTCATGACTTGCCTATTAATATTGGTGTACACTGTGTTTGCTTAAAGCAAATGTGACTGGTTTGGCCCCATTGTAATGGCTGTTTAACATTTTATGGAGATATTTACATACCACACATACAAGCAGGTTTTTTTAAGCAGGTTTTGTTTTTTGTTTTGTTTTTTGCTTGGGGATAGATGAGCAATCTCTGGCAGTTCAGAGTAAGGGAACATGCCCCTCTAAGGGGCTGCCTTGCATGTGCAGTGGCAGCAAACACTCCTTCTGCTGTGCAGCCCTGCTTTGCATAACAAACTGCCTCTGGGTGGCTATGTAGAGGGAAAAGTCATTTGCTTGCTCTGGGTTGGAAAGGGGGAGCAGGCCTGGCGCTCCCTTGTGCTTGCAGGGCCTGCAGATCTGCTTGACCACAGTCCCTTTCTATATAAATGTCCTACTTGTAAAGGAGACTCTCCTCTGTGACTGAGAAAGCTCTGGCAGTGACGGGGGGATGCTCTGGTACCATGGGAATACAGCAAGGAGAGTCACATCACTTACCTTCTGGCATGCGTGGCTGGGAAAGAATGAAAGGGAAATTAAATTTTTAGTAATTTAAAAGGAAATAAATCACTTTGGTCTTCTTGGCAGTATACACAAAAGAATGAGATCTTTCCCTACC
>NW_010566633.1:2303-7747 GCF_000687285.1 Phaethon lepturus
AGGCTGTTTCCTGCATGCTTCCAAAAGGTGCAGGACAAAAGCAAGCTAGCAGGCCCTTAATCCCTTTACTCATCACTAGGTAGGTCTTGGTGAGCTGCCTGGCTGGGCATCTTCACCCCTCAGCCCTCTGGAGAGCACTCCAGAGTACCTACTATAAAAGCCCGCTCACAGATCACCTACTGCTCTCAGCTCCCTTCACTTCCATGCGCAGGTGTCTGAGAATACAGGTTTCTAAATGAGAAAGCTAACACAAAGTTAAGGTGGAAGGCAAAATGCTACAACTGCTGTGAGGCTGTGCGATTTGGCAAGTCATTGACTGTACACATAGCATTTAAATATTTAATGGGATATTTAATAAATATCTGTGGGGAAACTGTGATTTCCTTCTGTAAGCAGCTTTCTACGTGATAATGGCTGACACAGAACCAGCTTCACCAGATAAAATTCTACATACTTCCACTCGTAACTATTCTGTTTTCTTAACATTTTGTTCAATTATAAATGGTTTTATCTTGACTCTGTTTATGCCATTGCTTTTATGGACCATCAGCAAAACCATGGAAATATATATTAGTGAGTAATTTCCACATATTTTGACTGAAACCTACTTTTGTGTTCTCTGTTCACTCCTATTTGGTCAAACAGGCAACCAGATTCAATGTAATGCCTTATTTGCTTAATATTATTTCTAAAAAATTGCACTAACTTGACCATTCAGATTCAGTCAGACCATTCTTCTCTAAAGAACTTATTACCCATTCTGTATCAGCTTGTGAACCCACAAATTGTAGTTGCAATTGCAAACAGCTGCAGTTGCAGTCGTACCAGGTAAAGTACGAGTATTATCCATGCTGACCCTAATTCTTAAAGCAGAACACAGGTCTTTAGGAAAGTGAATGGAGTTTCAATTTACCACCATACCTTTGCTCACCTGACTTGGGACAGGACACACTAATTTGGTGCTATGGTGTCCTGGAACAGTCAGAATCATACACAGAGGTGTAAAACTAATTTACCTTATTTATTGTAAACTGTTTGATTAGTGTGTTGGCGAAGTGTATCCCCATGACTTCCTTTTACATGTAAGAATGCCTGTTGGCTGAAAGTCTGACATCCTGTTACGACACGGAACTTTACTCACTATATTTCTTGCACAAACAATAGTGGAATTGCCATGTAATCATACCCATTGCTGGTGTGTGAAGTTAGAAGTACTGTCTGCATTTAAACTGTCTGCAAGATCTGCTTGCAACAAATAATCGACTTAAAAACAAGCCACTGTTAACTTACAGATGAGTGTTCAGTTCTGGCATTTTGAGTGGCAGAATAAGAAATTAATCACTGGATCTCGCTAAAAGTGTAATACTTTAGAGAGCACTTTAAAACAATTGGAAGTAAAGGGGTTTTGTTCACTACCGAAATTAGAGAATATTAAATGTTTTTGTGTTTTGTTTGGAAATATCAGACAAAGTGGAGTAAGCTATCATTCTGGAAATTTTGCAAGTAAAGCACTCCCCACAGTGTTCCAATCCTGCTTACAGACGTGCCCCACAGCCTACTTCAGAATGCTCTGGGCCACATCCACATTTCTATGGATGAAGCAGTACTAGGGACCATTCTTTGACATCACTATTTTTTCAGTTCAAAGTAAGTTGAGGGCTGTGTTGCAGTCCACCAGAATGAGATTTTTCCTACCATAAAACTGAGAAAATTACACCGATTTTCAGCGCTGCAGGACATGGTGGGAAGGCATGCGGGAGCACTGACTGGTTAGGAAGCCTGCTGGGATTCCCTTGGAGGGCTGCACTGCGGATGGAGTGAAACCTCAGCCTTGTCCATATCGCTCTTTAGAAACAGCTCTTGGCAAGCATTACTCTAAACCATGCCCAGAGATTGTCTCAAGGAATGCATGGACATAAATCACACCCATGAGTGTGCTAGTAATTAGCCTCCCGTACTTGAATGTACTTTTTGGCCCTGATCTATCTATAGAAATGGCCTTGCAAAACCTACTTAAGCGCTTAAGAAAAATACATCTCTCGTATTCTTGTTACTCAGATCTTTCTGTATAGATATTTCTGTGTATTTTACATATGCATGCACCTTAAAATTTATCCAGTGCAAGTGCAAATATTTTTTTTGTCAAATCCTACAATAATAAAATAATAAATTCTCAAATAATAAAATCTGATAAAAGAGATACATTTTAGAACAGCTTGAGGTGTAGCCAACACTTGCAGATACATTCTTTTATTTGCCTATCTTGTACCTGTTCCTGGCAAAAGCAAAAATGTTCCCAGGATTGTTGGCAGCTAAAATGAGATTCAAAGTAATGCTGCTATAAAGTATCATTCTTGTGTAATTGTGTTTCTATGAAAGTTGATAGAAGATTTTAGTTGGCTTATGTTCTCTTTGCTTTTCTTTGGAAAAAACAAGCAAACAAACAAAGCTTAATAAATTGTTGGGATTAATATTGGAAGTTGTCCTGTTAAATTAGTAGAAATACCCACATGATTATCTGGCATCTGTGATGTGAGATGAAGTATTGTTTCATAAGAATTAGAATGCAAAACTAACTCTTCTTCCACTTTGCAATCATTAATTATTTAATTCTTTTAATCACTTTGAATTGATATTGCATTTTGAGTTCCTTTAGAATTGTTTTTCTTCTCTTTAGGTTTTCTTCTGGTTTTGCTTTTCTTCACTTTTACTAATTAGAAAGAATTCTCTTTCTCCTCTTTATATGTAAAGAAACAAAGCTATTTTTACAAAGTCTGTTGTTAGAGTTTCTGGCTAGGGAAGAATAGGGAGGAGAGACATTCCATTTGACTTTATATGATAGCTGTAACAACAACAGAAGTTTACCTCTGTACAGAATTCAAAATTAATTCCTAGGAAAAAAGCAGAGTAAGTAGCTATAATGAAGAAACAAGGTGATCATTTTTAAAGGTTCAATACTGCTTGATTTAACAGAATTGGTAAGACACCAAGACATACCGTGAATTGAGCTCTATTTTAGCATGTACGTCTGTGAGAAAATGGGACAAATTACTTTCACTATTTTTTTTCTTTTACAGGAAATAACGGGCTTGGTGTATGTGATAGTGCAGTTGTTTATTTCCCACACTGCAAAGTATTACATTTGCCAGTCTAGTTATTTCATTGCAGACCTTTGTTGTATTTGTTCTACACCTATTTCTGGTAACAGCAATGCTAGCAGGGTGACGGTTTCTCATTTTGAGGTAATAGCTCGACCTAGTGATGGGAAAAAGCAGCTGCAGTCATATGCTTTAGAATAGTTTCTCAGTCTTTTGTAAACCAAAGACCATTTAATTTTCTTTAAAAAAAAAAAAAAAATCCTCATGCAGTGTTCAATAGTGTTGTTATTCTTCTTCCTCTATTGTTCTTAATTGTATTTAGGAAAGCATATATGTGCCTTTAAGCACATTTCTCTGGACACTTTTGATGTCTTGCAGACACAAATCACAAATACCTTGCTTTAAAAGACTAAAGCAGCACAACTGATGTGTGTCAAAATAACTTTATTAGAATTGCATCCAGTTATTCCATCTGAAACATACATTCCAATGTATTTTAAGTCTCTGTTGTATACATTCAAGCATGAATTTAGCTCTTACAGCTTTATACCAGCTAACTATGTCTTTTGCAGCAGGATTTAGCTGTATTCTAGATGAAAAGGATCTTGTTTGTATCAAACAAAACATCTATTGAACGGGGCAAAATCTCACAATGGGTGAATTACAATGAAAAAGTGAACTGAAGATTGTAATTTGCAGTTAATCCTGCTATATTGACTACAACGGTTAGTTTAAATGCTAATTCAGTTGACACCTAATCTCTCTCACTGTATGAAAAAGAACCAGAACTTAAATTAGCTCTACCATTATGGCTCTAAAAACTCTAGAGCATTATTCCACTTTACGTTGTAGAATCGATACCAGACACCTAATTTTTCTTTCTTATTCTGCAAGTGGTTAAAATGTATGTAATAGTTATTTGGTTTTGTGGTATGTTTCCCTCTCCCCCTCCCCAGGAAGAGAATAAATTACACTGGATTCCTTCTCATTAGCCAAGACCACTATTCAGTTAAAGTCAGCGATGTTTCATTCCTCTGTGGTCGCGGGCCTGCTGACAATAGAGCCATTGGTATGCCATATGCCATGCCTGCAATGTGCACTGTATGGCCAACAGCTCTTTCAACAACCCTTTCTTGTCTGTGCTAAGAAACACGGGGGATAATGGAAGGTCTGGGATGTTAAAAAAAGGATGTGGCAGTAGTGCAAAATGCTTAGTCTTTTCTGAGGCAACAACAAATCGCCTTACTTTGTGTTCTCTCTCGCTGCTGCACTAGGCATGCCTTCCTAGTACTTTACTGAAGTTCTGAATGCCCAGGTTCTAGAAAAGATTTTAACTCTTCAGTGCTGTGACCTCTAACTCCGAGGACAGAGCAAGTCTTACTTGTTTTGAAGCTTAACATAATGAAGCAGAAAGAAAAGAAAAAGGATTAAATAAGAGAGACTATAGCCATAGGAACTCCCAGTGGGAGAGACAACTACTTTTTATACCATGAAAGAGAGGATTTTGTCTGGAGGAGGGACAAGCAGTCTGCATGTCCTTTATATGTCTTCCAAAGGGGGAGAAAAGAAGAGAGAGGAAAAAAAAAATATTCAAAATTATAAGAACAAACAGCTCTGTTAGATCGATAAGTTCTTTAAAAGCTGCAAGCTCAAAGCTTTCTGGCATGTGGTGGAGTCCCACTGTGTAAAAAGCTCACTAAGCAATACAAACGGGAGCCTACCTTACCTCAAGCTATAAAGCTCTAAACAGCTTTTGAATCTGACAATTTCTCTTTTCACTTTTTTTTTCCCCCACTCAGATATGGCGATTAAAGTATAGCTCTGCCTGAGATCTTGAGTTGCAAGCACTCAAACTTTAACAGCAGATCGTGTTAGTATTCTCCTGGGGAAGAAAAACCAAAATAGGAAAAGGCCTTTGCTCTCTGCATACATGTATCCCTGACATACAACCGGACATTTCAGAGGTCAGACATGTTACCAGAACACCTGGCACTACAACTATTGCCTGGTAAATGTACACCTATCCAACATGTCTTTATATTTGTAAAGATAGCTAGGGTATGAGATACATTATTTGTCAGCCCATGCAACTGGGGAGGAGGAACTGATCTCCACCTTCCCGAGTCCTGCCCACCACTGACCTCTCCCTGCCAATCCCACCATAGTACAAGGATGTGTCTGTGTAGCTCCATTAGGAGAAACAACCTTCTGCTTTCAAGCTCAGTTCCCATTCTAGAAAATATACTAGGCTGCTTCCAGAAAGAGCATTTGCTGTTTGCCACTTGATTTTGTGTTATTGCTACAATGCTGGATCATGGAGCAATGTCTGTCTAAAGTCACTCTTTC
>NW_010566633.1:7778-12398 GCF_000687285.1 Phaethon lepturus
GTACACTAAATCCCTGCCTCAAGAACAGCATTAGATTCTTCTGAGTGTGCATTCAGGAACAGAAGATGTAAATGCATAATGGATAGTACACAGACTTCAACACCAAAGTAATTTGCAAATGCTGATAAACACAAAAAAATCAATAGTAGCATATCCCCTTCAGCTGGGCCTGTGACAATGTCTGGCAAAGTTTTGTGCAGCAAATACATCAAGGAAAAAAATCAAGCTGGAAAATACAGGATTCTTGTTGATCTGTGCCCAGCTTACATCATGAACATGCAGTCACTGTGAGTTGAGAAAAGGATAGTCAGAGGCATCTGGAAACTTGAAGCCGCCTATTCCCATGGAGCCATGACTCCATTACTACACAAGTTAGGACTGGAGAAGGAAAAAGAAAGTATTACTGTTGCAATTAAGGATGTGTTCAAGGCCAGATGGGGAGTAGCTGGCCCAAGCTAAAAATGGATACTGGATGCAAAGGGAGTCATGAGAGTGTAGACAAGATACAACCCTCTCCTTCCCACAGCCAAAATCTCCCATTTTTCAAAAATAGAAAGTTTTCAGCATTATCCTTATTATCCCTCAAATTGTTGGTCATGAAGCATCTTTAATGGTCCATGACTATGTAGATGGTCTGGAGGGGTGCAGAATGCCTATGTTCCACAGCTACTCACTAGCAATTGCCACGCAAAGGGCTGGTGCAAGGCTGAGCCGAGGCACATCAACAGAATTTCTGATGTTTTACAGTTCTGCTCGGCATAACAACCTGGTCCATGAATCCACTCATGGCAACCTTCACCATCAACAAAGGGTGTTCAAGTCCCATCTCAGAAACTGCAGAGTATGTGCATTTAGTGCTGACAGGAAAAGGAAAGTCTTTCTACAATATTTGAGTCTGGCCATTGTTTTCTACTTCAGATCTTGTTTTCTTGCACAGCTCCAGTAAGAGCAAAGGATGGGAACAGAGAGCTGGGAGAGCTGCCATCACAAAACCAGGTGAATTGTGTTCTCTCATGCAAAAAGCCAGAAACCATGAGGGATACCTTCAGGAGGCTACTCCCTGTAAACCCCCCTGCTATTACAGATTATTAACTTGTTAGTCATCGCTATGAAAGCAAAAGACCTTCACTGTATGTGATTACTTACTTTCCCCTCAGTTCTGCCTCCTCCCCAAATAGATTTCATGGACCTCATAGAACTCGCACATTTCCAGTTTTCCAAGCATGCTGGTAGCACCACATCTGATGGCTGCAGCAAAGGTATCCCATCTTTAGTGGGAAAAAATAAGGAGCACAGACTTCAGTTGTGAGCAATGCTCAGCTGACAGCTAAGCTGACAGTGACCAGCTCAGTGTAACAGTCATGCAGCTGCAACCCTTCCTTCTACGCTGTACTCATTTACCTGTTCACTTTGACCTTTCATTTATTCATTTACCTGATGCCTTCAGCAAAACCTCTTGGACTTTCATTTCAGATGATTAGAAATAAAACTAATCCAAGTACTTCTTAATTAATTAATCAGGAACTTTCTTACAGTGTTTTTCTCAGACATTCTTAAATGGTTTTAGCCTGTGGCCCCATGGTTGATCTCGGGTACTAAACAGATGATACAATAAAGTAGAAGGTCTCTTAGCTATTCATGGCAACCTGTATTTATGTTCAAACCTGTTCTCTCCACCCACCTGGCATCAATTTAAATTCCTCTCAATAAAAATGGAGGGGAAAATTAGCTTCAGAGGAGTATAGTGGAGAAGAAGTTGCTTTGGAGAAACTGATACATGATAAAGTCTGCAGGAAGGAGAAAACTGATAAGGAAGATGACTATAAAAGAACAGAGCTGTGAGTCTGGGGTGTAATTACATCTAGTGCTGTCTGCAGATATGCTGAGAAAAATTTGGATGTTGAAGAATGACACAATGTAAAGGGACTGTAACGGGCCACTTGGCAATAGTGGAGTGTGCTGGTTTTGTTTGGGGCAGAGTTAATTTTCTTCACAGTAGCTAGTATGGGTCTATGTTTGGGATTTGTAATGAAAACAGTGTTGATAATACAGGGGTGTGTTTGTTACTGCTGAGCAGTGCTTACAAAGAGTCAAGGCCTTTTCTGCTTCTCACACCACCCCACCAGTGAGTAGGCTGGGGGTGCACAAGAAGTTGGGAGGGGACACAGCTGGGATAGTTGACCCCAGCTGACCAAAGGGATATTCCATACTGTATGATGTCATGCTCAGCATATAAAGCCGGAGGAAGAAGAAGGAAGGGGTGGGGGATGTTTGGAGTGATGGTGTTTGTCTTACCAAGTAACTGTTATGCGTGATGGAGCCCTGCTTCCCTGGAGATGGCTGAATTCTTACATACTGATAAGAAGTGGTGAATGAATTCCTTGTTTTGCTGTGCTTGCGTGTGTGGCTATTACCTGTTAAACTGTCTTTATCTCAATCCATGAGTTTTCTCACTTTTACTCTTCTGATCCTCTCCCCCATCCCACTGCGGGGGAGTGAGTGAGCGGCTGCGTGGTGCTCAGTTGCCAGCTGGGGTTAAACCATGACAGAGAGAAAAGGCTAGAAAAAGACAGGGACATATCTGTTATCACCTGTGCTATTGTAACTACTAAACAGTATCATTGCCAATGTTTAAAAATAGATCGTGTGTAGTATTTCTGCCATTAGTCCCATATGTAACACCATCAACGCCATTAAAATAGAGGATTAAATGTGCAAAACATAGTAAAATGCAGCAGTTATCCACAGTTTTTAAAAGTGGGTAGTGAAGGGGAGGATAAATATGTAGCTGTAACCCAGTGTGCCCTAAGGGTGTGGTTGTTAATGAGGACTTTGGTTTTGCTTTTCCCTGGCTGTGCTTGCCCAGCCTTACCAGGCCACTTCCTGCAACTTGCTTCTCACCCTCCCTGCTTCAGTTTCTCTATGAAAAGCCTCCTATTTTACAAAATGGTTTGTGACTTACCATCATAAAGCACTATATGAGATCTAGTTATGAACCAGGAATTGCTCATAAAATGAAAATGTCCAGACAACAACTTAAGCCTAAGCAGGCCCATCCAAAAATCCTTTCTCTGTGTGGAGAAAATAAAGATAGATGTAAAGAAAAGCCGTTTACAAAAGTCTCTGACAAAAAAACCCCAACAGAACAACCTAGATTAATATGACGTTTGTTTGTTATTTCTTGTAGTTTTTCAAAAGGCAGAGTTTGTGACATTTGGATCTCTCAGGCGGAAAAAAACAAGACATAAGGTGTTCACTCTTCTTTGAGCGGTGGCTCAGTGTGCCATTGCACACACTTTCACTCTGCTCTTCCAGGCAGTGCACAGCTCTGATGACTACACACATGGCATCTGCAGGCTGTCCAAAGCCTTTAGAATCATTAAGGTTGGATCTAAAATCATCAAGTCCAACCATCAATGCAACACCACCATGCCCACTAAACCATGTCCTGAAGTGCTCCATCTCCATGTTTTTTGAACACTCCCAGTGATGGTGACTCCACCACCTCCCTGGGCAGCCTGTTCCAATGCTTGGCCGCTCCATAAATAAATCTTTCCTAATATCCAACCTAAACCTCCCCCGGTGCAACTTGAGGCCATTTCCTCTTGTTCTATCCCTAGTTACTTGGGAGAAGAGACCAACACCCACCTCACCACAACCCCCTTTCAGGTAGTTGGAGAGAGAGATAAGGTCTCCCCTCAGCTGCCTCTTCTCCAGACTGAACAACCCCAGTTCCCTCAGCCGCTCCTCATAAGACTTGTGCTCCAGACCCCCCACCAGCTTTGTTGCCCTTCTCTGGACACGCTCCAGCAACTCAATGTCCTTGCCTCTGCCAAGGCCAGTCCTGTGTTCAGGTGAAGCTGTGCTGGACTGAAACCTCCTACCTCTATTCCTGATCAGCACTGGAGTCTACTTCTTGTGCATAGGACACGTCAACATGTTTTTCTTTCTAAAGCCTAAAAATATCCTTTTAATGGCTTCTTAAAGGTCCTTTTAAAATTCTGCACACAGACCACAATTATTGCTCGCAGCTTGCATGACCTGAAGAACTTTATGCACAGCACTGCAGATTTACACTAAGTCCACTAGAGCTAGATATGAAAGTGCACTGCATGCAAATTACTACTAATGGCT
Organism: Phaethon lepturus; assembly: GCF_000687285.1. Lineage (NCBI taxonomy): Eukaryota > Metazoa > Chordata > Aves > Phaethontiformes > Phaethontidae > Phaethon > Phaethon lepturus. The sequence goes on from NW_010566633.1 coordinate 11,913, forward strand.
CTCTTGAAGTATGCGTGGAGAATTAAGGTTTATATTTAGCACTTCACATCCTAGCCTTCAGAATGGAATTTCATTTACTTTAGCACTCTCAAAGGCAAAAAGGCAAAACTGTCCAATAATGAAGATCAGGTAGGCCTCAAAATCCCTTTTTTATCCATAGCATCTATTATTCAAAATGGAGTTTTGCACAGCAAAATCCTAAATCCACAGTAAATGCTTCCAGACGTGTAAACTTTGCAAGTGCTCTCTCTCCCAAACCAAATAAAGCAGCTCTAAGGCAACCACATGCAGGTGTCTGGGCTTTTTTCACTTTACACGATACAGAGTACAACTCAGGGCGGATGTGGAGGGACAGGATTTCTGATGGCTGCAAGTTGCCCTCATAAGGCTGTTGAGCCCAGTGGTGCCCAGTGGTGCATGCTTTTCTTCCCAGTGGCCCAGGCAGCCGGCAGACCCCGGATTCCTTGGTGTGCGAGGTGGCTCCTG
>NW_010566634.1:0-2293 GCF_000687285.1 Phaethon lepturus
GAACAGGCTGCGCAGGGAGGTGGTGGAGTCATCACCTCTGGAAATGTTCAAAAAACGTGTGGATGTGGCGCTTCAGGACATGGTTTAGGGGACATGGTGGCACTGGATTAATGGTTGGACTTGATGATCTTGAAGGTCCTTTCCAACCTTGGTGATTCTGTGATTCTGTGATCTCAGAATCACAGAATCTCGCAAGGAGGAAGCACAGCCACGCTGCAGCAGTGGATAAATGCTACATTGCACACGTAAGAAATCATGTTTCTTGGTTGCTACACTGAAAAAAAATGGCTGTGCTGGAAAGCTGAGATGAATCTGAAAATTGAAGAAATTGAGAAGTATTTGCCCTGGGCTACCCATATAGGGAATGGCCCTTATGGAGCAAGACACTGTTCCTGGAATATCTGGGACCAGAGTAGATTACCTTCTGTGGTGATTTTCCTCTATTCTGTGCTTGAAGGGAGTGCTTGAGCTCACTTTACTAACTGAAGTGTCCAAGATGAGGTAGGATGAATCTGGGTCTCAGCTGAAGATCTATTCCTGAGCTCCTGTTGTGACAAGATCTAAACAGAAGAGAAGAAAGAAGATGACTGCTTTTTTTTTTTTTTCTTATTTTCCCCAACCTGCTCCTCCCAGGAACAGTCAGTGCCTCCTGATGAAAGTGTCTGCCTTGCAGCTTTCAAGCAAATAGAAAACACCTTCAAAGTAGCTTTAAGCAGCCTTCTGAGTAAGGAGTCCTCAGGGGATGCATGTGGAGGACTTCTCCAGGTTCTTGCTTGCTCAGACCTATTTTCATTCATGATTTTCAAAAAAACCTAAGGCTCAAAGGTCCTTTATGCTGGCAAATCCCTTGGGTAGGCCAATTTTGTACTAAGCCATAGAGATGTCAGTGTTGAACACAAGCACAGTTCCTAAGCTAAGGCCATGCAGGTCTTCATGTTGGATGGTCAAAATCATTCTTTCCTTGCCTTAAAAACCTGAGCATCCTTTTAGGACAATGATGCTGAATAGCATGAACAGAGAAACTCATTGATGATTGTATGAGCATTATGTTTGAGTAATGAACGTCACTCATTACGCTGGCTCGTTAGGAAGTTGAGTAGCCGTTATGGCAGTAATACCAAAAAAGAGGCCCAGGGGAATGAGGCAGTCAGGTTTCAAGCACTCTTCAGTCTCTTCCATGATCATTGCAAGAGAAGTCAACCATGTAACCTGAACTGCCTTCCTTCACCTTAACAACTCTCTGTGGAAGCCCACCACACAGAGGTGGGCCTTGCTCATCTCCTCCTGTATCCCAGACCCACTGTGGCTTTGGCACATTAGTGAGGAGCAACGTGGCTTCTGAAGAGAGCATGCAACCACCACGACAGCCAGAAGAGCTGTGGCATCTTGAGAGATGAAATCCCAACCTCACCTTCCAGGATCAGGTCCACACCATCCAGCTGCTTTACAGCTGTTTGCTTCTTTGAAAAGCAACATGTCTTGGCTCCTATGGAGTTTCCATGAGCTCCTTGAACTTCTAAATTGGGAAAGAAAGGACAGATGCTGTATTTTGGGGGGAAACAGAGGACAAGCAGGACTCTCAGCCTGTGAGGAGGAATCTTATGTAAGGTCTGGATGGTTTTGTTTGCTTTCTCCCCTTGCAGATTTCATTGAAGAAATAACTAAGCACAAGTGTGCTGCTCTCAGCTGCTGCACCCTGACTTGTGCTAGATGACTCCACGTCAACATAGACACACTAGGGCTGGGTCCTCACCATCACCACTTCCCATTGACTTTAAAGTCCTTTAGGTAAAAGGCCAATTTTGCGGAAAAGAGAAGTCAGTACTATGAAATTTTCTGCCATGTAAGTGCCTGTAGCTCCATTAGCAGCCACAGCTGGGCAGGTGTTAAACACTTGTTCATTAGAGGAGGTTAAATTTTAAAGGCTTAGGGCAAAAAACAGGACAACACTAAGGTATTGCTTCAGCTCAATCCACATTTCTAAAGGAAAGCAAGTACCTGTCTGATTATCAAAATATGTCCTGAGCAGAGTCAGTAGTGACAGGCACTTTTCTGATGGGGATAGGAGTGATTTAGCATTTTCACGTGCCTGTGCTCAGCATGTATGTATAACCCGGTACTGAGAGCCACTGCCATATCCTACACAGTGCTCGTTGGGCAAAATATCACATGTAATGCAAAACAGAACTCTGACCTCAAATCTCTGATATGTGCACCTGCATATAAATACATATATATATTCTCACACAGTCTCATGCACAAGTACTTTTTCAGCAGTCCTGGTTAACAGGGG
>NW_010566635.1:0-59723 GCF_000687285.1 Phaethon lepturus
GCTCGCTTCCCTTGTTGTCCCGCTCCGCTGCTGAAGTTGGCCACCTTTGTTGTGTTCAATTCCCCTGAAGGATCTGTGCGTGTTGCTTTCAGTGAAAAAGTAACCGGAGCGAAGCTACATCTCGGCATAACACCACTAATAGTCGTGGAGGGGATGATCAAGCAGAACAACGTTTACATTTTAAATCTGCCTGGTGCTGGGTGCCTGTGCTCTGAGGAGTTACTTGGAACGTCCGAACCCCTATGCTGCAGCTGGAGGTATTTCATATACTCTAGAGCACTGGCTGGCACCGTGCTGTCAGTTTGCGAGATGAAGTTTTGCTACAAGAAGGGATAGTACAAGACCGAATGCAGGAAAAAAATCCAACCCATGAAAACAAAAAACCCCAACCACCCCACCACTTTGGTGAAAATGGTATTAACAAAGCCAGTATTTTTTCCTATTCCTGTCTTAGCTACTGGAAGAGTGTCACAAAATATAAAACTGCAGAAAAGCACTGATGCATTGCAAGCTATTTAATAGGGGACAGAATATAACATTCCATAATAATTTAATGGGAAGTATAAGCATTTAACAAAAATAAGACAAGGGAAAATAGAAACAGAAGCTAGAGGAAGTATCTTAATATTTGAAACTAAGCCCTATATTTAGAAAGAGCCTTTATGAGATGAGGACACTGAAAAAATCACTTACTAAATGGCCCCTAATGGCTAATTCTTACCTATTTTTTTAATGAGTTCTTAATACAGTATGATATTATTCAAACACGATTAGAAGCTATCCAGGTGTACTTACCATTTATCAGGCTAGTCATTCAAGTCCCATTAATACAAAATATTGTTTTAAATCTTCCTTATTTAAAAAAACCTCCAAGAGCTAATCTGGTGCAGTTGTGTAAATTTAGCAGGTATCTTTGGCATGAAGTTTTTGATCTGGGTTTGTCATCCTTACTTACGTTAAGCCAGCCCTACCAATAGCACTGCATACATAGCGAGATGCTGCTCAGGGAAGTTACAGTGGCAGATCTGGCCCCAGATGGGCTGGGGTTCATGGAGTTTTATCCGCAGCACTTGTCTTAGAGTTGCGACATACTGAACAGAAACCTTAACCGGTCACCCTGGACTGAATCACGTACCACTGACGGTGCTGTTCAGAGGTCTTCAGAACCTGGAAAATGCTGCTTTTACAGGTGGGCCAGCTGCTGCTGCTGCTGGGGAACTTAGATGCAGTCAGAAAACCCGCAGCACGCACAAGAGAAAAGAATGATGTCTTAATGTATTGTAATGCGGAGTTAGATCATTGTAAACATTTCACTCTGACACAGCAAGTAATGTCAGACCTATGGCTTGAAAAATGTCACAGTCCATTAGCGCTCGTTGCCTTGTCAGACATTTAACCTTAAGGTACACAGCATTACATTATTACTGATCTGTATTTGTTTCCAGTCCAACTGAAATGCAACTGGTAACCTAGAATGACAGCTGATGTGCTAAACGCCTTCAATAATAGGCAACACAGATTTTGCATTCTTACAAATGCCTTACAACAGCGGCTTCATAAAATTATAGAGGATTGGGTCATCAGACATTTTAAGTGAGAAGAGCATACTTAAAATAGCCTATTATTTGTTATCAATATCCCATCTAAAGCCATCTGCTAACTGACTTCTGGATGTATAAGCGCATCCATTCGCACTTTAGCTTTCTGTCTTGGTTTGACCTCATTATGAAAATTCAATTCAAAATCCATTCCCTCCCAATTTACCGAACTATTGCAATACTGAAAGTCTCACTTGAATTCAGACACCGTATCAATGACGACACCAAGACAACGTGCCAGTCAAATAATACTTAGCTCGGTATTACAGCTTACTTGACACGCAATTGCTTTCACTGGTTTGTATAGCAGGGTTTCATTTGACTTAGATGAATGCTTCTTATTTCCCAGAAGCTTGTACTCTACCGTGCTTGTTACTTAAGGATTTGATAAATACCTGTCAAACACCGCAAGACTGCATACTCTTCACAGGAGTGAGAAACTACACCTCAGGTTACATGAAATTCTTTCCCCAATTTCTGCATCCAAAGACCTCCTGAAGTTGTCAAATCTATGTATTAATGGTTCAGACTAATTAGTGGCCTGCAAAGCAGACCCTCACCACAGCGTGCATTCCTCCTTCGTGCCCCCTTTTCTTCAGAAAAGACAGTAGTGGGCCCCAGGGGGACGACTGGGCCTGCTGCTCAACATCCGAGTCACCATTGCTCCCTTTGCAGGGAGCACGCACATCTCCCACTTATGTACGTGCCCCAAAACGTCGGTGGTTCCAAAACCGCGCTGCAGCTTGCCTCTGGCTCCAGAACGGGGCCATTTTGGCGAAACAGAAATTTTGCATTTCAGACTGGGTGCTGCTGGGGAGCAGGCTGCCCGGCAGGGACAGAGCAGCAACGGCTAGCACTGCGAGGGGGGCCAGGAGGATGCGAGATGCTCTCCCACCCTTCCACAGGAGATGGAAACGAGTCAAGGCAGTTGCACTCTCACCTTCGATATGCCAGTCCCGAGGCCCACCACAACTGAGGGAAGCCGCGAGTGCTAAGGTTCTGCTACGGTGTAAACTTAAATTCTAACCACACTCAAACACCCAGGAACTATAAACGTTAGGTTGCTAGTTTAAAGATGTTAAGATATTGTGTAACCTTATCAGGCATAGTTCTGTGTGGTGTTGATACGAAAGGCGTTCAACTTGTCAGCCTGACCGCAACAATGGGAGGGAAACAACTGCTTCTAGCAACCTTTTCAACCTCTGCTAGGCAAAAACCCAAAAGTGTTAAATTGCGAACAGAGAAAGGGAAAGCACCTATGAAGGCTATTAGCACTAGTAATCGGGAAACTGCGATTTAATTGAGACAGAAAATATGGAAAAGCTCTCCTTCTCCACCTCTTTTTAAACCTACTGGGCAAAGTAATAAATTGAGCTTCCAAGATGAACCAGTAACTACTCCTAACTACTTGTTCAAAGACATCCCCAACAAAAAGTAGTTTAAATGCAACTAATTAAAGAAGGATGTTTATGTTGTCCTAACTTGGAACATGAGTGGAGAGCATTTCTGTAGACTGCTGGGTCACGTTTTGCATTCTTGCCTCAGTGAAGCTGCATGGTTAGGCTTAATTCAGGAAGAATTTTGAGCCCTCCTTATCACTAAAATTTAAGATTTGAATAATAAATGTAGGATGTAACCACCACCTTCCTTCCCTATATAGCATAGAGGGAAAAAATGCTCGTAGAAGAAGAAAATGTGTCATGTAATAACACCCTGTCTGAAGGACGTATAACCACACAGGGTTGTTTGGAAGCTGAAGTCGTCAAACCACTACGAGGTACAGCATTTACCCACTGCTCTGTCACATACACAACCACATGCAAATCCTCCCATGAAATTACTGCATGCTGCATTCTCCCATGGAGATGAAAACTTTGCTTAATGGAAAAGAAACGCAATATAAAAACATTTGAATAAATAGTCCTGGGCCTTCACATTTTCAGTTTTAGCAGGGACAGCTTCTTCACTTTGTTAAAATGACCTAGAGCTAAGTTTTCCACACATGTTTTTGCTTGAAAAAAAGCACTTAGACTGTCAGTATAAATTTACATAATCATGCGTATTTTCAATGTTTTTTTTTCTGAAGTTTTCATATGCTTTTAATGAAAGAAGTTCTTTAAAATGTTTAGTAAATCTTGCATTGATTCAAACAGCGGTAACATTTAGAAAGGTTCAAGTGTTTTTCAGTACTTCGAACACCTATAGAAAATTCACTCCTTATCAACATTCAAATAGCTCCTCTGAGGAGTTCAACCCTGTCCAGAGAAGGTGGCAGCAGCTACCTGGTAAACAGGAAAAAGCAGGTGATACTGACAGCAAAGCCTTTCTCCAATTGCAACCCAATCACATGTCCTAACATCAGGTGAAGTGTTCAGCTCCCAGCTCATATTAGGGATGCAGCTCTAGATGCAACAAGAGTTTAAACCATGCGATGAGTTCCAAGCATCGGAAAGCTGTGCTGTTGCCTTTCTGGCTTCTTACAGAACAATAATCATACATGAAACCACACAGGTACAGCAGTCGCAACAGCTTTGTTTACCAAATACATCCAAAAGAAAGTGTAGAAAAACTGCAGCTCTAAATAACCTTTAAAATACAAATCACAATTCTGTCCACCCTATTGACAATCACTTTTTAAGGGGTTTCTAACTGGTATATGCAAAACCCACAAAAAGAAAATGATTGTTCCTTAACACATTTGCCCCTCTAGATTTAGCGGTATTTTAATCTTCATTTCTAGCCCTCCAAGTAGCACACTTGAAGATGAAACCAACCGAGGTTGTCCTCATTAAGTTGCTTCTTTTTCATCTTTTTAAAACTGCTACTATGTTGACCCTGCAATCATACCATTCTGCTTCGGACAAAATACTTTCCTAAGTTCTTGCTGAGGAGGTGTGCTTTTGTGCAGTGTGGGCCTGCAGCTATACGTCTTAAGCCATTTTATAAACTACCCCACAACTTCCAGGTAAGTACACTGCTATCCGCAACTGTTGAACTGGTTGCTGTGCTCTGCCAAACAGCTGCTACAGTTCTGCACCTGGTTAAATGAAGTATGAGTTGACAAAATATTTTGGGGTTCATCTGGATGAAAGGTAAGTCCAAAGTCATTATCACCAGCTTGGTATGCTGTCGGCAGTAAAAGACTGTAAAGATCTAGTCAATTGGATTGCCACCCAGTTTCCTCTGACCTTAAAATCCCTTGAAAGGCTATCGTATTTACTGCTTTTTGAAAGGTAAGGTAACAGCAATACACTTTGGAATTAAAGTGATTAGAAAGATGAGATTATGGCCTATTAATCATCTGCCACCAACTGCGAGTGGGTCCATGAAAAGATTACAAGACTATCAAGAAATAGATCAAACTGGACTTAGTAGCATCCCTCTTTACACCTAAAACAGGGTTATGAAGTGGCTGGTATTGGATTACTGATCACGCAGCTACCGCTGAGTCCCTGTTTAATCTCACATTGATTCTTGTCTATGCAGTTCTGAAGTTGTCTTAGATCACATTATCAAATTTTTCTACAATGTCCTAACATTAATGCTGCCAAAAAGCAGGAACTGTTTGAAAGCTGTTAGAACTCTTTTTCATGCATAATCTTACCTGGCTATTTTTGGCCAATGTTGCTTGCCAAAAACTGCAGCTGTGTATTGTTTAGTATATCCCTTCTGGTGGGGAAAAGTCAATGGGCCGTGTAAAACCTACTGTTGAGATGATTGTCAGTAGCATGAAGAATAGCAAGATACTGGTCATCCTCAAAGAAGGATAGAAGGATAGTGAGACCCTTGTTTAAGGACCATCACCATCATATAATTTTTTTTTTTGGCATAAACAGGCTCTCCAAAGACCTGCTTTTCCCTGTAAACCTACTCAAAGAGAATCGTGTTGATTGTAGTGAAACATCTTCAACATATTTTTGTAATCATCAAAAGTCCTTTTGCTGCTTATCCTTAGCTTGATGTTTGGGCTTCAGTAGCACAGAAACAGCCCTTGTGAAGTTGCCTAGTTAACGACTGAACATCCTGCTGGTGACAAATGAAAACAACTGCCTGGATGCAGAGATACTGGCTGTCAACTGTACAGGTGCTGGTGCCTTTTGGAGGCCTGCTGAGAGTAGACAGAACTGTGTGAGCACTTTGGTCCCTTTCTGAAAAATACCTTAGTAGTATTGGAAAAGTTTTTACTTGTCTAAAAAGTCTTTGGCCTGTACCCTTTTTAGTCAGTTTTATGGGCAACAACTGAGTTTCACGAAGTATTAGGTCCAGTTCCCAAAACTGAGTACATACAGTCATTTGCAGAAGAGTTGCAATACTCACAGGGATGCCATTTCCTGTTTCCATGCATTCCCATAGGAAGGGACAATGAGAACTAATAAGAAGGCTCAAAGCCTCCTTGTTTCCCCCAGCAAATTTATGACTGACCTGACCACTGGCTTCAGGTCTTTAGCCAGTTACGTACCAGGGTTAAGTAACATTTTTTTTCCTGATCAAATGGTGGTGTTCTGCTTCTTTAATCCTTGGGTTTCTCTTTCTGCCCTCTTTTCAATCATCAGGGATGGCCAAGGAGGGAGAAAAGGTAGCAGTGAGCAGCACATGAGATGAAGCCACACAGATTTCTTTCTCAGAATCTTCCTCACAGATGTGTCTGGACAGATGCAGTGTCAGGAAGGAACCTAATGGTTTTCTGGCCTTTTCCTGAAGACTGGTTCAACAGTCAAGATGATATGGGCATATTCCAGTGGATCCTCCATGTGCCTAGGGCATTAATAGCACTTCAGCCTCTTTTATTTCCTCTCTGCTGATGGCACATGCTCTAATCCGTTGACAGACAGAATGCTTCAACTATGCTTAAGAATAACCAGAGAAATGTGATAGTCTGCAGTCTACAGACAGCCAAACAAAATTGTCCCTTCTGCCTATGAACTCGAGAAACTATGTCTAAGTCATAGCTGCCAGAGAACAACTGAAGCAGTCTCACGTACGGAGCTGAGGGGTAGGGGTGAGGATGCTTCGTGTATTGAATTTGCCCTGCACTCACTTCCAGATTGAGCAAAATACAACCTAAGTGAAACTGTAAGTATGCCAACATTTAAATTGTTTCAGGTCATGCCCAGTGTCAAAACTCCCTCTTACGCTATACAAGACCAGCAAGCAAATATTCCCTATTTTCAAGAATGTGATTAAGAATGTGGGCTTTAGTGGGACAAATAAGCTGTGCTGGGCATTCAGAGAACTAATATGGAAATTATTTTTCTTTCATGGAAAATAGAAGCATCTGTCCAGTCAAGCAAACCAAGCAATGATTCTGTGTTATGAAATACTCTTTTTATAACTATTGACATTTCAGTCAGTAGTGCCACATGTCAATAGTGGTTTTATTGCTCACATTTAAAGTACAGCTTTCAGGACAGGATTCTTTTACGTTGACATTGTCTGATCAGCAGCATATTTCCTGCTCCTATGAACATACACATTATTTATACAGCTTTGCACTGGAGACTCTTTGTGCTATTATGAGAAAAAATTTTAAAGATCTGGCACGTTTTCTATGTCTCAATTGAAAATACAAGCTTAGAACCACACATGCTTTCTCAGATAATTAACGTTCCGTGTTAGGCCTCTGTCCAGAATTAGTCTTCAAGCCACAGCTTACATGGGCTTCTAAGCCTGTCTGACTCCCTCTTTTCCAGCACAGTATTTAACAGACAGGACTTAAGCACTGTGCATATCGCATTTTCTCCAGTTCCTCATCAGATTAATACTGCGCTCCAGAGCAGAAATATTTTGGCAAGTCTACCATACCCCCTGATCACCTACGAGTAGATCACTGTTAATTTCTCCCATTTCTCACTTCTTGGCATTCTAATGGTAGTTAGCAAACTGTTTTTTACGGATCAAATGCTATTGTTTTAGTGAAACTTAAGAGCCACTGCAGCAGCCTTCACTCCAGATGTCCTCCCTCGCGAAACCATTACATTCTTAAAATTATCAAAGAAAATTCATTATGCCTGATGCTGTTAGTGAAAAATAAATGGCAGCCCATTATGGCTTTTAAGGCTTCAACTTTAAGGATAATACAAACTTTAGTGATCTATTTTCAAAAGTCAATACAGCTTCAACTATTGTACTTCAAACAAACAAAACACTGGATACCTACACTTAGAGTGATAAATAAGATACAGTTCCTGGGCATGAAATCCACATAGCTAATTCCTCTGCATAATTCTGATTATCAGACATGATAAAATGACACTGTTGAAGGATATTAGACTTTAGTAGAGGCAAAATAAGATGATTCATTCACAGAGAAAGATAATTATTTGAAGCATTGTTTTACTAGTAATCACCAAGTTCAGAGGAGAACACCTGCACAATACCATCTTTTACTTTAGAAGTGGGGAGAGCAGTATTCTAAGCTGATGAATTTGATTACAAAGCAGAGCATATAGGGCAGACCACCTATAGGGAATGATCTATTGCTTCATATAAAACCTGGTTTTAGAACCTGTATTTGTATTAATTCAGCTCGAGACAGCATTTTAAAATCCTATTCAGAAAGCAAAACAGGTAAAGAAGAATTTAGAAACCTTCTCATTTTCTATCTTAGTAATTTAATCTGAGCTACTACCTCTTTCTTGATAAGAATAATTTTAAACTCATAATTTGAAACTCATTAGCATACACCCATCTTGCAGAAAAGAATCCGCCAAGCATTTTTCACATAGGCACATCATTTCTGATTATTTCAATTCAGTTTTAAAGGATCTTTGACAGGGCTACTGAAAGGCTTGTCAAAGAAGAGGGAAACATTATGACATTCTTTCCCCTTATCCCTTTCCAGAGCATGAAATATGAGGGACATTTCTAATAGAATCAAGGATAATTTAAGACACCATTAATCTTTACTTTAAGGCTGCTATAGCTGGGGAGGTTACCTCTAGCACATGGCAGCTGCTCCTCAGTGCACATCTGTAGTCAGGTTCTAACACATACCCCATTTATTAAAACGCAAACTTCTTGACTCCAAAGCAAATGTATTGCAAGCATGTACTTTACAAGCTACAATAAGCAGAGACACTTGAATTTCAATACAGGTTGTTGGGTTTTTTTAAGTGTCCAATAATTTAAAAAGGTACCTGCTGCTTTTAATTATTCTATTCATTTTTAGCTGAAGGACAAAGATAATTTTTTTTTCCCGACTGGAAACTGCTTCCCAAAAATAGTATTTTTGCTATTTTAAGAGAGTCATTTATCTGCTCTCTAGCATGGACAACTGAAATGGATTTGTATTTTCAGTTGAAGTACATCACCAGTGCTGTTATACCTTACATCTGTTCAACAAACCTATTTCAACTACGCAATCCACAAAAAGTTGTATGCGAGTGAGAGATAAGATGCACTGCATATAGCAGGCCAGACTTTGCGTCCTGTACACATCTGAGCAGCCCTGCTGAAACCAGTGGGGTCACTCACACTTTTGGGGCAAACAGCACTGATCCAGTATGTTGGAGCACTGCTCTTCTGCGGACTGTGTATACAAGATCTGCAACACCTGGGACAGGTGAGTAATTGTCACGTGAAACAGAGAGGCGTATAAGCTGGGGTATGAAACAATGAAAAATGAGATACATGCCAAAGAATAAAAAAATCAAGAGAATAATTACTAAAAGAAATAGGAGGTGTATCAATAAAAAGTAAAAGACGAAAAAGGCTGTACAAGATCAAGGGACGTTAAGTTTCTCCATGTCATCACCAGAATTACAGCAGCGAGATCGAACCTCTACAATTCACTGATCAAAACCAACGTGACAGACTGCCCACTGCTGCGGTAAAGCCAGATGAGGGATGGAAATGAGCTCTTGTGCAGTTGACTAAATGCATGCAACGTGCTAGATGAACACATGACACTATTTTTTAACAAATCTGACATGAATGGAAGCTGTATCACTCCGAATAGCAGAACTGAAGAAAACTTGAAAAGGAAGTGGAGAACAACTGAGGTTCAGAGATATTGATGAGATCCGCACCAAAATGCTGAGGGAGGAAGCTTCTGAAGCACTGCTAATGATAGTTAATACAATACAAAATGAACAGAAATTGCTATCAAATCAGAGGAGAGCTATCAATGTGAAATTGCTAAGGCAGGGCAACCTACCTCGATGTGAAAAATGTAGAGGACTAACACTATTTTTACCCAGAATATCATCATCGTTTTTTCTTCACAATCTTCCGCTTAATAATTTTGAAAAATCATACAGAAGAGATGTATGGTAAAAATCAAAGGCTATTCTAATAGAAGCAATCATAGAAAGCTTACATTTTCCTATAGCATGTTTCTGAACAATACAAAACACTAGACGACTCTTTCTGAGCCTCAGTTTTGAGAGAATGAGAAAATACAGCATTCTCTGTAACAGCTTCTTTACTCTCCTCAGTATCTATGATACATCTCCTGTATTTCCATCCAGTTTCGAAAATGAAAAGGAGACAAGTAGCAAATGGGAGCTGGTGTGAACGGAACCTTGAAAGCCCTGTACTCAAAATTAAGTGTACTACAGGAATGCTCAGCAATGCACAGGACAGAAGAGGCATTTCCAAAAACTAGCAAGTATATGCAGCGGCCCTCAAAGTTAGGAATGTATCAGTGCCTGTGGTAAAGACAGTCTGCTAACATTCTGCAGTACACTATAGATCCAATAGCAAGGGTCTCCAAAGCTTGGTGTCAATGTGCATTGACCTCTTACAGGAAAGACGCACCATTCCAAAGCCCTAGATGTTTTACTTCTTTCTACCTAATCTTGCCGTCTCTTTTGTTTCATCTATATGTTAGCCTTTCCATACAGCATTCCAAGCTATGCAAAAGCATTTATTCTATGTTAGACTTCTTTTCCATTTAAGACAGGTACTCTGCAAAGAGCAACATGCACAATTTCAGAAGGGGAAATGAGTGCATTATTTTTGCCTTCACAAACTCCAGCCCTTCCTCTTTAGTTGTCTAGTGATCCCAAACTGAAAACGTGCCAAGACATTGCAATATAAATGCTTGATTGGTTTTGTCAGTCAAGTAAGAAAACAAATGTTTTCAAGCAATCATTATATTTAAATTAAGCCTGCAAAACATTTAACAGTATTAAGAAGGAAGAAATACACTAAATTTTTGTATGCTGAAGTTGAAAGGAAAAATTTATAAAGCCTATAAAAAAAAAATGAAACCCATATTTCTTGACACAACAACTAAATCTTAAATCTGGCCCCTAAATTCCATTCAGGATCAGTGGTCTACCTGTATGAAAGAGGCAGCAGCTGGGGTTCACACTGGGGTTTCAGCCAGCACGGTAACAGTAGGCAGGTCTGTCATTTTCCTAAGTGAAAAAGATGCTATCTTTGTCAGGAGCAAATCAGAATATGTTTCATCCTGCTGTACCAAATCCTCAGGTATGATCTAACTTTAGAGGTGTATCACAAGTACGTTATGAGCATCGATGACCATACAGCATGGGCAAAAATCACTATGTTTGTAGAGGTCTCATACCAGGTGGAAACTTTCAGGCGATTCGTTACAGATATTTCACCTTCTTTAAATGCTCAGATACACGTTTTTGCTACTTGCAGTGCTGATTCCAGTTATTTCACACCCGGTCATCTAGCTCTTTTTTGCTTTCATTTTCTCATGCAAATAGAAGGGCAACCTAACAAAGCACCAGCATGGCGTTAGTTGGTCCTACTAATACTACAGTAATGTCTCAGTTTGTAATTATTTCATGTACCATGATACCGAGTAGGATACAGTCATCCAAAATTGTGAGATAACGTTCTGCCACATTTCAAGTGCTCGTTGCTGGAGATGTGACAGATTACTAATGTGAACCAAAATCCAGCGAAGATAGAAAAACAAATTTAAAAGACATGGGTAGCATGACCAGCTGAATGCCTGTATGCTTCTTGCTCTGCTAAGTAAGGTGAAAAATCTCACTGGAGATAGGCCTAATTGTTTTCCAAACTGATGAAGACAAAGGAAATAAATAGGAAAGGACTAGCAAAGGCAACACGATACTACCGATGGTGTACAGAGGGTTTTACAAGAGTTAGGGTTAGGGATACAGCAACAGCGCAGTATCTTGGTGTTCACACTACTATTATAAAAAATCAAGACAAACAGAACTAGGTCATATTTGAAAGCATTACCTTGCCTCTTTAAAGGACATTAATAGCTTACCTTCCAGGCTAGTATTATTTTTTCCCCTTATCACTCAGACCAATCAATATTTGTATGGATATTGCTATTCCTTTACGGCAATTCTGAGTTTTGCTAAAGGGGACTAGCGGGAGTGGTGCATTGTAGTTCCCGCCGTTAGTACTAGGCAATGTTGCGCATCTGTGCTGCAGGGTGTGATACCGTACCGTCTGCACAGCACTCCTTCCTGTGCACGTCAGCTACATTCCTCTGAGAGCTGCATTTGTAGCCGTGGGGTTTGAAGGGAAGCAATGTTCAAGATCACTACTCAAAAGGCACATGCACAAATAAGGGACAGGATTGTCACTGACAATGCCTTATTTCTTCAGGTCTCCCACTGACTGAGTTACCGTTTCTAAACTGGGATTACTGGGCTAGGGCAGTTTTCCTCCGTACCCGTGACACCAATCCCATGCCGTCTGCCTAATTGTTCATCTTTAGGTTAGACAGATGGGAACAAAGGTCTCCCTGAATCAGTGTGGTGCACACATCTTCCCCTCTCTAATTCTGGTAACAAATGTGTTGGTGTCTCGACAAAACAGGAAGCTTTTCAAAATTAAAGGAGGCAATGCAGAGAAAATAAAAGCTTCACATCACATCATTCCAGAAAGTTTGGAAAACACTCGTTTTTTGAATAGTGAATACTTCCTGGTCCTTTCTCCAGGTTTCTAGACTGCGTGGCTAAATATGGACCCTCATTTGCTGTATCAGTTAGCATATTTTGTTCAAATCTAAGTATGATAAAACAGTTTGAGGACTAAGACTTCAGATCAGAAACTCAGCAATGGAGCTTATAATTCGTTTCATGAGGTGTCAGATGGCCTGTAATGGAACATTTGGAGTAGAATTCAAATAGACCTGAGGTTGTAAGAGTTATTCAACAGTGAGTTAATGAGAGCACTCCTTTATAAAATGAAGGACTACAGAGTGCTTTTATTGAACCATAGCTTTTTTGAAAAGCATTTACTATGGAAACCAAGTTCTGTGAAAAGATCCAGAATACAAGGGAAACCACAGGTATGGCGTCTGAACCAGCTTTCTGACCAGGGAAACACGAATTTTAAAGCCTGTTGGTAGGGGGTGATTGGATAGGAAGATAAAAATCCCTGTTCAACAAAAGCAATGTCTGGTATCCTATCTTGAAGACTGCAGCTTTTAGCGATAAAGAGCAAGCTGTTACACTCCTCCTCTGTATGCATTTCCCTGGCTTGAGAATATTTCATTAAAGCAGATTTTAAAAAAGACTTAGCCATTTAGAGTGGTTTTTCACTCGTTATAGGCAATTGCAAGCTCTACTGATCATTTGCCTAGCTGACCTCCCTACAGAGAAGTGCTGGGAACAACATTAGAGAGACTAAAAAATTCAGGTCCACCTAGGAATGTCTGGATCAGCCACTGGACACAGAAGGTAGAAACTCTGCTGTGAAGTGGTACAGACCTGGTCTAAGCTCAGGAAATTATCACAAAGCCTTTCACCCCTGAGAAACCAAAACTTACAGATTAAACTCCCATGTTCCATCCAATCTTTCAAATCCTGGTGCACCAGAATATGGATACCTGGGCTCTCACTAACTAAGCGCTCCACTCAGCTAACAACACTGTTCATAGATCTCAAGTGTGTTTCCATGCACACACCTGGAAGGTGTTAATTTCCTTTATTCTCTGTAAGGGCAAACACACCTTAATGCAAAAGATTCAATAGTCACAAGGTTACAAAGGTGCCCTACCCATAAATACAGCGTTAAAATAAGCCTTTTATGAACAAGATGATGGAAGGGAACAAAAAAGCCCACTTAAGAGAAACAGCCTACTGGGTTTGTTCACCAGAACTAGATGGAAAGCAAAAGAAAACCTATGCTGCTTTGCAACTTCTTGTCAACCAGGTGAATTGAAAATGTGCTGTGCTACACATTTCAATATTACATGCCCACACCCAAAGGATGCACAGGGAGCGGAGATGAACAGAATTACATGTTCCTTCTTCAAATTGCACCTATTATCTAATATACCAGTAGCAACATTTCCCACAATAATAATATGCATAAGCCTCAAAAGCTGTTTATTTGGCAACTTTGATGTATACTTCATTAAAGTACTAACTGGCATATCACCCTACTAGCTTATTGCAATGATTTAGGGAAGAAAAAAACAAATCAGAGCCATCTTTTGTCCACATTGTAAGCACAGCAAAAAAGAAGCACGGACTGGCATTTTTCTTGATGAATTTACGCAGCTTTAGAACCACAGACTGTTTACATGGATGACACAGACTAAAGTGTTTGTCCTGCACTATAATACTGTTAAGTGAAGACAGCTGGATTCTATTCTACCAAGAACATCAATCAATAGAGCTGCCAACTGAATTCAAATGAAGAAACCAGTTATCGTTAAAAACAGCAGAAGTCAAAGGAAAGGCAGAACTGGATGTAACTAGATCACAGATCATGTTTAAAATGTTAAAAAAAGAATCAGAATGACTTTCAAATTAAAACAATTAAATGCAGAAATTTGGAAAACAAGAACGTCGCACTTTGAGTTGTCAAAGAGAATAATGGCTCCTTCAGTACTGTTAGCAATTCTTTCCCACCTTCACTAGGCCAGGAGAAAGTAAATGGTACCTACTGGACAGCCATTTTGTGCCTGGTATTACTCAAACCAAGCCTGCAAGCTGTCCACGTAGCTCAGAAACCACTTCCTCTTGCATATGATTTGCAGGAGACTTCATTGTGCACTCCGAAGCAGTTATTTCAGATCACGTCTAAAACAAGCTGGACCACAGGCCTAAAGCTTTGGATGTTCAGTTCTCCACCTGGATATTCTGGAGGAGGGCTCTCAAATGCATTTGACAAGCAGTACTGATAATTGCCTGCTAGTTTTACTGCCCTAACGAAGAACTGCCCAAAACGCTTAGGAGCAAACTGTTTTGAAGACAGCCATGCTGAGGAGCATGTAAAGGACTATGTTAAAAATACTCCATTTAGCTTGCAGCTTAAGCAGGGAGTGAACCAAAACACAAAATATTTCCACACACAAAAAGGCTATTAGGGATCTTTATGTATTTATCTCCTGTGGCTTCTCTTTGGGTCAGAAATGTCCGCTGTGCCAAAAGCACAGCACATCAATGATTACCCAGTCCTATTTATAATTCCCATACGCCAAACAACTGTGACACAAGGCTCACCGTAAACTCTGTCATTTTCTGCTTATAAATAATACACTGTTTGCTGAAATGACTCCACAAATAGTAGTCCTGCACATCTGCAGTAACATAGGAAAATAGATAAATCTGCATTATTGGCAGATTTTTAAAATACCTATAGGCAAGTTTGCAGTTTGTCTATGGCTACATTTAGTGCAGCCGGCATGATGAGATCTGTGCATATTTACTGGGTATAATGTTACTATATTTACATTACTAGTGTATCCAAATGTATTTTTGGGAGGGTAAAAAACTGAGGGAGTGGTGACTGAGTCAGGATCCCACATATTAGATTTCCATTTGGAATAGGTTTCCCAAGGTATCTAATTTCACTTGCAGCACTGTGTGTCTGGGATTTCTCAACGGCTAATTGATGGAAAATATTATGTCTGTGTTTTAATCCAATTCCTAAAAGGCATTCCCTTTATATGGTTCTAAGTACTTTAGTTGGGTATGCCAGCAGACTTTTTGGTATTGCCATACCAAAGAAATCATGCTAGATTTTCCATAACGGGCATAAATTCCTGTGGCTGTTGGGTCTTGGCTTTTTTAACTATCAACCATATGTCCAACAACATACTCTTAGGAATCACAAAATATTTGGAACATCAAATATTTTAAATTAATTCCCTCAAGGTCTATATGGATCAAAAGAAATCCTTGAGTTTTAAGCATTTTGCTAGTTGGCGAAGAATAGCAGAAGGTATTTTTAATTTAAGTTTATGAGGATCACCTTCCCTCCTGATTTATCTCCATTATAACTGCACTTCACAGTAGGAGTTCCTTTGCCTCTGAACTATCAGATCGGAATCTGATTCTACAGGAGTATGATTAGAAACCCAGGGATGGGCATCTGCTTCATTATCATCTTCTTTCCGACTAGACCAGCAGACTGGACACAAGGGAGATAAATTACAATGCAGAACTAGAATACAGCTGTCATTCCTCTGCTCTGCAAAACGGATCACCTTGTTGGGCTCTGGATCACAAAAAAGATCACTGAGAAAAACTGCTGATGAATTTAAATAAAGTGGAAAAACAATAACCAATAAAAGATGCGACCAGAAAAAGAAATGGATAGATTCATATCACCAATTTCATTTGCAATTACAAAATCATCTCTTTGGGATGTACTTGGCTCCAGACTATTGGTAGGGCCAGCATACAGTTCAGAAGGAGGCATGAAGTTTAGATCCTCAGCAAGCTATTCAGCAGCTCAGTGATCCGTCCAGACCTGCTGTTCTGACCAAGGCCCATCCATGCTAAAACAGATGAAAGAACACTTCAGCCACGCTGCTCCACTTGCTGCTCAATCACTGAATGGCAACAAACAGCTTACTCAAAAATTACAGGTCCAAAACCCAACAAATACATTGCATAAGTGGAAAAAAATAATTACATACATGATTTCTGACAACAAAGTTACCGATTCTGGTTTCACCCTCACATTGCTCCAGGAATGTATAATTTTAAAGCTGAGACTGTTAAAAGCTTGTGCCTTATGTTAAAATAAGTATGTTTTACATACCTTGTTTGTAAGCTAACAACTCAGATATGCTTATTTGTAGGCTAACTGTAGTACTAATCACATGAAGACAAGGGTATAAGTTCCCACCATCGCTATGAATAGCTCTTATTAACTGTGCATGTAACAGCAGAACAGATTCTGCCTATTTTCAGTACTTACCACAATGAAAGCTCTGAAGAATTAATGCTCAGGGAAGTTCAGGATTCATTAACAAACTGAGAGTCCAAAAATCCATACTTCAGGAAGGAAGAATTAGAGGAAACTGCCATCTCCCACTTGCAGTACATTATAGACAAAATTAAATTAAACCCATATAAACAAAGTTGCAGACACAAGAATAAAAACGATGATGCTTTGCCACAGAAAGAACAGCTCCTCTGGGAAAAGATTAAATCAATATACTTAACCTTTACATTCCAGAGGACTGCCAAATTGCCTCACTTTGGCAAGGACAACATGTAAACAATCATCAATTAAATTAAAAATCTGGGAGAGAAATCTAGTTGAATTCCTCTAGGAATGACTCTTGCAGATATAAATCAAACACCAATGGAGGGCAAGAACATAATAACAATTCCTATAAATCCAAGGTTTGTAATTCTTCAAACACTTCCAACCAATTAAGTCCATGCAGACTTTAAAAGCCAGCTTCAGTAAGAATATTCAGGCAAGCTCTAAACATGCCTATACATACAATGCGAATAGCACCTCTAGCCCTCTTATCAGCAAGGTTTCAGCTGGAACTCGAAGAAAACAGTCAAAGATGCTGTGACACACCGAGTTTGAGAAGCCTACGACTGCCGCACTAGGAAGGCGACTTCTCCGTTTCGACAACAGACAAAACAGGTCAGGTACATACAGGCACACTTGCACGCCAGTAAGCACGTCCGGCTAAAGGTCAACAAACAATAGGTGAAAATGATAACTTTTCAAACCCTTTGACTGCCCCAAAGCACATGCTATTACACCTGAATACAATTATACTAGTTCTGCTACCCAAAACTAGCTGTACTGCTCTTTTTACACAGCACTGAATGGCATATCTAAATGATATACCTGTAGTTTTAATTCAAAAAGCAGATAATTGAAACTTGCTGAGTAGTTTCAGCTGACTGGGAGAGTGGCAGATGAGAAGAGGGCATTTTGCTCTTGCACATCTAAAGTTCCACATTCCGCTCACCAAAACTTTACTTAATTGTAAAGCAGTTGATGGAAGTCTTCACAGAGATTAAAGTATGCTGCAAATGAAAAAATATCCCTGACCTGAAGAGTTTCCCCTCTAAGGTGTTAATAACTTACTCATTCACCAAGAAAACAAGCAAGCGATATGGCAGGGAGAATATGAGGACGACAAGGTTGCTTCTGCATGAAGTTGGGCAGTTCTACAGTTTAATCTTTCCAATCTTTACTTTACACTTACATCTTTCTAAATGTAATTATTCTAAAGAACCGGTCATTATAGTCTGAAGGTTTTAGGAAAAAGTCTCCTGCCTTATCTCACCTGTCAACCATGGGACATAGGGCAGTCAAGCTGGCAGAAAGCATCTTTTGGGCATACTGTATCAAGAATGAAAGCAAACCCTTCCAGCTGCTACAGTATTGTTGGAAATCAGTCTGATGGACAACATTATATTAGGCTGTCTGTCAGCTTTCCGGAAACAATGGCCTTGTAAGGGTGCATCATCAAAACTTCTGCTTTGTCCCTTGTGTAGCTGTTAAACTACAGAAGATAATGGTTTCTTCATAGCAGAAGGGCAATAGCCATTCTCTCCTCTTCACTCTAGCAGCAGCCTTGGGAGTGCACCCAGGCAATGTGGAGAAGCTCTGGCCATTTAAGAGACCTACATTTTAGCTGGGCAAGAACTCCGGGCACCCATTCATTTCCAAGTGCCTCTTGTCTCCCAGGTAGCATGGGCCTGGAAAATACACTCCACAGGCTCCACAGGAGACCAGGCATACTGTAAGGAGGTCTTTAAATAGCTGATCCTCACTGCATCCTGCATTTTGATTTTTAGAGAGTAGTTATATGTCCTGCAACACTTAATCTGGCAATGCTGACTCCTGGTGGAGATTTGCCAGAGTTGAAACACAGGTTCTAAAGGTCATCTTAAAATATATTGGAAGAGGGCCTGGGAAGGAAGGGGGTTAGAGCTCAAAAGCAGGAGAGCAAGTTTTCCCCATTCAGGGAGCTCTTGAACAACGCATCTCATTTTGGCTCCCTATCTTCATGGGTCAATGTCCAATAGATCACAAGTCAGGAGAGCATCAGGAAAGAGGCATGCTTTTCCACGATCCTTCAGTGAGATAAAATTAACTCCCATTCTAATTCCAACACTTGCCTAGGGCAAAAGGATTCTATACAAGAAAAAAGGCTTCTAGTTTTGGATGAAAAAGGGCCACGAGCATGGTGGATGTGCAGCCTTTGACAGGTTCACTGTGTTTCAAGGGTTTGGGTGTGACAGCATTTCTCCACATTTTCCTGGGCTGTTATAGAAAAGATAGCACTTTGAGTTAAGTTTTTCCCCTCCAAACATGCTCTGAATGGAATGTGCAGAGCTGTGTTTCCTCATTGGCCTATCACACACGTGGCGAGCTCTTGGCACACACAACCAGCCCATCTACTCGAGAAAAATATACACTCGCCTATGCAAGTACAGCTCATGGCAGGTTTCTTCAATTATCATGTCTCAGTCTCTCACCACAAACCCTTAAGAAATCACACTTTATTCTGGCACTGTTGCTTTGTTACCTCCATTTTACAGCTAGTGGACATGAGACAACTGGAATTTAGATATGCCCTCGCCCAAGTCAGAGGAAAGTTTATGGCCAAATATGTTCTCATTAGCTTTCTGGCAGAGATACAGGAACTGTAGCTGGCCTGTACGTGCCTGTGTTAGCAAAGGGTGTGCATAATGTTCCTACCACATCTCTAGCTGGAAGCTGTTCTGGCTATGACTTCTGCCATTTTGAGTATTAAACATGCCTTTGAAAGATTAAGGTGGAAATTTTCAGAAGAGTCTACGGAAGACAGGTGCTCAGATCATAATGGAAGTCAGTGGAGTTTAGCTTCTGAAATTCTACCTTAATTAATTTTGGTTCCAGTTCAAACAGGACATTATAATAAGTCATGTTTGGAATATCAGAAACCACATTACTAACTAAAATTTTGCAATTTCTAAGTGATTAATACTTGGGTTAAGATGCCAGAAACCTTCAGACCCCACTTCCTTCACCTGTGCCAGCCAGGTTAACAAAACACAGAATAGAAAGAATGTGTTGCCTGGCTCTCCGTTCATCTTCAATAGCTCCTGTCACTGAGTCATTTGCCTCTACTGCTACGACTTTACACAACAGCAGTCTCATAATTACCTAGTACTGGCTTAAAAAATACAGATGCACTACATCTCAAACTGCAGTTATGGAGAGGCTGCCAGGCAAAGGAAACACTTACTTGTATTATACGTTGATATTCTTCAGTCGGATAGCGGTTTACTTACCTATTTTGTGTGTGCACTGGCCATTAAATTTCATTGTGACAGATTCATATAACTGAGGTACACAGTAAAACTTGGCTAGAAAATGCAGCTGTTCAATACAGATGGCAAGACCAGCAGCAGTAGGGCTAGGAGAGTTGCTCTCTCTCTCACTGCTAACATCATATAAACTGATATATCAAGAATCAAGCCTGTCTTCACCTCCAAAGGTTAGATTTGGTGCAGTTTTGTTAAGCAAGGAAGAGATAAGCCTTGTGGAGAGATAATAAAACTGGGCACAGCAAAGCAGTGATTTTTCTGCCTGCAGAATCAGCCTCCTCTGGGAAGGTGCACAATAGCACATAAGAAAGTAAATACGTTTAGGATGGGTCTGGGAGAGAAGGAGGATCCTCTTCTGCTTGAATCTCCTTCTGCTGAGGAAACCTCTCTTCCCTTTGTAACCATCTTCCTCTTGCCACTTAACAAGTAGAAAAACTGATTGAGGAAGAACAGTAACAACGTGGGAGCTATCTGAAGAGGAGGTGAGGGTGGCATTTAAACAAACCACACGTTCTCATGCTCATTATCTCCTCACCAAATGAAGTCTTCTTACCCACCTGTGCATTGTTCTCATCCAGCTGCCCTACTTCTGTTTATTATGTAGCATTCATTAACTGGTTCTAGGGATAGCAATTGAGAGTGAGTAATTATCTCCCTAGCAGAAAGAATAAGGGTCAGATTCTTAAAGGTGACTGCTGAAGGTTTAAAAAAAAAAAAGAAATGAAAAAACCAGTCAGGCCTATTTTGCCACTTGGTGCTGCATAAAGAAAGCCTGGACTTATAAAGAGATACACTTTATTTATACTGTAAAAATTCTGCATTGCCAAAGCAGATTTTGATGGGACACTGACAGATTTCAGACGCTCTATACTGTCAGCTCTCCCTTCCGGATGGATAAATACAGTATGGCCGCTCTGTGTGTTCTTTATTCAGAAGGTCAAGTCAGTTATCAATGGTAAATCACAGTCTTCAGATCTGTTTCACTAAAACTTTAGCACACGTTAGCACGCATCCAGGTAACATAATTTAAAAGAGCAGTAAAGGTATGGTAGCACGGTATTTACTGGTGATCGAAGTGCATAGGTAGGGCCACTGGAGGGTTATTAATCTGTTTGCTGGAACATACTAAGCTTGTGCTGTTGTGAGGTTGCTGCTGTTGTTACCTATGCTAGTTGTTTTCTCTTATAATACAAACTTTCTAAGACCATGATACAGTTTTGGCTGAGAATACTGCAATTATTATACTTTTATCTTAGTATTCCTCAACTAATTTCCTCGTTAGTAATTACAGAATGCCCCTAGTTGCAGTGGTGAATCATAATGGCCCACCATAGCCTACCACTAAGGAAAGTGGTGGGACAAGGGCAGGAAAAGATGGAGCAGCCTAAGAAAAAGGACACGTATCACTAGTATAAAGAAGTTCAGGGGGCAACTTTCACGAAGTGATAAGCAATCCCAATTCAGAAAGTCTTCAACAACTTGACAAAGGTCTCCTTTGCAGCAATGAATGTTTCAGATACTTGATTTTCTATTTTTTTGCAAAGCATGGTCTTACCTTCCCCCGAGATGCCTTCCTAAATACCAGAGAGTGCTTCTTTTGGCACTGGCAGGACCTGGCCTTCTGCATAGAAAATATTTTTCTTAATAATAATTATGTAGAAGAACATAGTAGTATTTATAAAGAATAATGTAAAAGGCTTTTCACATTTTCTGATTGGAAATTATTAGCATCAACACAAAAAAAAAATTGGTAAGCACCAGCACCCATCAACATTACTCGTTCCCACTTAAAGCAGTCCGAATTAAAGCTCTGTCTGAAAGCAGTACATTTGTTAGAGCCTGGATATCCACACAATAAAAACTTGCTAATAGAAAGCAAAGCAGTTACACTGAAGTGTCAGCAGGGGCTACTTCATCCCACAGAAATTTCAATTAGCTGACACTGCCAAAATTTTCCTTATTTACAGATGTTGCCAGCAGCAAAAATAAGGAGCATACTCAGGAAACAAGTAGTACCCAGTCGATCTATGTAACAGTTGGAAAGTCATCCCTCAGAGGAGGGATACACAGCATAGAGGACTATCACATAACCAGGAGATCGGGGAAGTTCTGTTCTGAACACACAATGCTGGCTGAAACCGCGGTATTAGTTGGACCACTAACCAGCATCAGACCGGCAGTTTCATGGAAGAGGAAAACTGCTTCCGGCAGCAGCTGACAGAGTTTGCTTGGCCTTGTCAGCTCAACCGCGCAAGAGGAAAAGCCCACATGCCACTCAGCCTGTGGGACAGCGAGTGCTACAGCACTAGATGCAGATTAGCTCTGAGGCCATGGATCAATGTTTACCCTCAGATCAGTAGCATGCAGCAGTAACGCAACCCTCAATTTCTGTTTGTAGGACAGTATCTGAGGCAGCTTAAGTAACCACTCCCTAATCTACAAGGGAAAAAAAATTAAGCAGTCAGAATTGCTGACCGGGGCTAATTGGGCTGATTTTGCTGTCAGGGGGCTAGGGCACATTCACACCATACCACAGCTACGAGCTGGAAAAGGATTTGTACGACTCTGGTTTCTGTAAGTCTTGGTTCTCCTTCTATGGATGAGAGTGCTTCTCTGCCTTGTTCAGATTGTGAGATATTAAAAAATGCGAAGTACTTGGCTCTGATGGTAATGAGGGCAACCCTAGATATGATTACACAAATGGACAGATTCTGCTCAAAATTTGGCATTTGTCATTTTTCAGACAAACTTGTCCAACCAACATGCTCCCAAAAGATGGACTGATCCTTACTGGCAGGGATGTCCACTTTGAGACACTGTAGTTTATGGACTAGTTGGGTTTTTTAAATTGGGTTTTGTTTCTCTGTGCTGAGAAACGCGCATGAAAGGTCATGTTTGGAAAACCTCATCATCAGTTACCCTAGCTTAGCTACAGATAACAACAACTAAGCTGATGCCAAGACTGTTGGCATCTACAAAAGTTACTACAAAATATCCTTTAGTTTGTACTTAATTTGACTACTTTTTGTTGTTGTTGTCAGTACTGAATCCTTTAAATCAATCCTTTCAATTGCTAATGTGACATATGAGTTGGAAAGTCAATTTAAACACTAAGTGGGACCTACATGAACCTCTTCACAATAAGTACCCATCTAAGCCACGGCTTCTGTATTGGAAGTCCACCAAAGCAGTCTTGAAATGGGCTAAACACCATGTGCTGATCGGGAATGAAATAAAATGTTAATGAAAATTTCAGAACACTGTGAAAAGTCTTGGCAAAACTTTAATTATTAGCACCCCAGAGATTCATTGTATGTTTTGATTATTTTTCCATTTGCCTACAACAGCAATTTTATTTTTTTTTCCTTTTTTAAGATTTAATTTGAAAATTAGAACACGGGAATCAGCAATCATGCAGTGAAGAGTTGAAAAGCACAGAAATTCAGACCCAGGCTCTTGCCCCTGTGTAATGCCTCTGCTTTTTCACCTTTATAACAGGAGTAGAGCACTTTGCTAGCAATCCATTCGCTGATGGATAAAAGCAATTGCATATGGTGTGCCAGTACAGCTAAGTACCTACTAGAAGCAGACACGGTAATGTTCCTCCTCAGAGCAAAAACAGGTTTTATGTAGCATGGATTTCATTACAGTGTTTTCCAGAGGGAAAAAAATTTCTGTCCAGGCTCATCATGGAAATCGTACTTGTTTCCAGCTAGCAGAACTGCAGATTTGCATTGTCATTCAGAAAGACTTAGAGATCTGAGCTGACAGATCCAAGTTCAGAGTAATAGTTTATAATACCTATTAGCAAGCAAACCAGACTGTGTTTAGTAAGCAAAGCTGGGATTCTTTCCCCCAGAAATAAATACATTTGCAGCAGGTAATTGTTAACGTCATTCAAATTCTTTTGGCATCACTAATACTCTACAACCAAAAAAACCCCATTGCTCAAGTGTTACTCACCCTGCTGGCTAGGGACCATGCTAAGGCATAGGACAGTGGCCTATGAAAACATTACAAAAAAAGAGTACTAATAGTAAAAGTAACATAAATACACACTTCACAGAAACTTGGGTATGTGTCAACACCGAAGCACAGTTGGGAACTGATTCACAATCACTGTCAGTGGCCTGTGCAAAGGCCAGCATTTTTAATTAAAATCTTTATAACAGCAAGATTTTGCAATGCAGCTGTTTACCTAAATGCTTTAAACTTTATTTACCACCTCCCCCCTCAACTGCCAAATTACACTGAAATACAAAGGAATTCTGAATTTTTTTTTCCCTGAAGATTAAATGGTAGCTGGCCATCGTGGTTTAGCCCCAGCTGGCAACGAAGCACCCCGCAGCCGCTCACTCACTCCCCCTCCCACAGTGGGACGGGGGAGAGAATTAGAAAAAAAACCTCGTGGGTTGAGATAAACACAGTTTATAGGACAGAAAGAGAGAAGGAAACAACGATAACAACAATAATGATACCGACAAAGGAATGTACCAGAACAAGTGATGCCCAATACAGCAATTGCTCACCACCCGGTGATCGATAGTTTGTCCCCGAGCAGCGATTTCCGCCCCCCGGCCAACTCCAGTTTATGTACTGGGCATGACGTCGTATGGTAGGGAATATCTCTTTGGCCAGCCTGGGTCAGCTGTCCCGGCTGTGTCCCCTCCCAGCTCCCCGTGCACCCCCAGCCTGCTCGCTGGCAGGCCAGCACAAGAAGCTGGACTGTCCTTGACTGCTCAGCAGCAACCCAAAACATCAGCATATTATCAACAGTTTCTCATCCCAAATCCAAAACACAGCCTCACACTAGCTTCTGTGAAGAAAACCAGCTCCATCCTGGCTGAAACCAGGACACTGGCTAAAAGACATTCAGAACCACTGCACTAAAGAGTTAAAACCCTTAATAACATAATAGTTAAAATTCTGTTAGATGAAAAAAAATCTACTATTTCTGGTGCACTTGAGTCAAGAAAGGATGGTCTGTCGGTACAGGGGACAATAGGAGTATTCACTGGCTTACAGCCCGCTCATAATTCATATAGTAGCATTATCAGCCAAAGTTAATTTTTTTTTTTGATTAATCATCTGCCAGAGCTTGAGAGTTTGTGGCTAATTGTTCTGTTGTTGACTACAGAATGAATTAGAGAACAATGTGCAGTCCTAAGCCAGGGAGGGAAAACACAAAGCAAACCCATGAGCACATAATGAATGAATAGTTCAGGTTAGTTAGGTACTTTGCTTTTCTGTTCCTAAAGACATGGTGAAAATCCACTGCTCCAAGGAACAGCAAGCATAAGCGATAGATGTTAAAATCCTACACCGTGTGCTCACAGGCGCTGGACTCATGTTTGACAGCTTGGGTTATGGAATAATAGGTTTGAGCAAGGAAGAAAGGAGAGCAGGATCACCTTAGAAGGTTAACTCAGATTTAAGAAGTAACTGACTGAGGCAGCAGGTGTCCGAGGAATGATGAGTGGGCAGCAATACAGAACAGACACCTTTCATTATAGGTGGCTGAAAAATATTGTTTAAAAGGATATTACAGAGCAGTTCTTGTGGCTATATCTCTATGCTAGCAATGTCAATTAAAGGTCTGTTGGTACTGGCTTGTGTAAGTGAAGGACTGAAAAACAAAATTGTCAGACAAATTCTCAAACAAAAAATAAATACAACATTAAAAATGCAAATGTAAAGAAACAAAACCACAGACTACCACACTTACACATGAGCCACGAGAGGGTCATTGTCCGTGACTCCCTCTCATTCACATTAATAACAACATGTTTGCAAAAGAGCATGGAAAAACAAGATGAAAGCTAGATAAATATAATATACCGAAATTCTGAGGAAAAAAAATGATGCATTCTCTGCTTGGGCTTCCCCTTTCCATTGAGAACGAAGACTTGGAGGAAAAAGAAACATCAGTACCAACAAAGAGAACTATTAAATGACAGAAAAGGACAGCAATGTTTAGATGAAACTTTCAAAAGAAACGCCGAAGTTACGATGACCTAAACAACCAACGCCTAATACTATTAGATACTTTTGGGATGAAGAAACAAAGTTGACTGGCAGTAGTGAATGAACTGGCACCAACACAGAATAACAACACTGACTCAGAGGAAAATGTGTCCTCCTAGAATCTGAGGAGATTCTGGGACCCCATTTCTATGTAACATTACAAAAAAAGAAGGATAGGAACATGATTTTTTCGTTCACCGTGAAAACGGAAACGGATGAAGGCACTAGAGATCACTGAGCTGCTCAAAGACGACAACTGCGAGGAACTACTAATACACTTATGCAGAGCCTGGCAGCAAATGACAGTAGATATATTCAAATATGAAATAAAATGTTATCTTGTAGTAGGCAATTATCACAGTCTGTCTTTGTACAAGTTACGCAGCACATTGTCAGCACTGTAACAAATAGCACTGAGTTAGTATTTACTAGGGCTGATCTTGAGTGAGTAAGCGAAGGCTGTGAAAGCTTTACCGCAGTACATTAAATTGGCAAAAGAAGTTCTGAATCAGAGACTATATTTGCACAGGTAATGACAAGAAAAAGGTCACACCTGTGCACCTGCAAAAGAATTGGGTTCTGTGTGGAAAACTTCTCTTTATAGAACACCTTGTTGTTTTCCTCTTTTCTTCATGGATCTCCACTGCTATGGGCAATGGAAGCAACGTATGCCATAAGGAGCAACGTAGCTTTTGGGCCTGAAATCTGTAACAAAATAATACTGAAGAACATTAAAAGCTGCATTTCAGTGACCATTTTCATGATGTGCAGGGGACATGACATCTCCTCTCTCCTCTACCCCACTAAATGTTTTCTCTGTAGATGGTAATATTACTGATATTGATTTCCAGCACTTCCTTACATACTGAACATATCCAGCATACTGGATATGCCATACAACAGAAATAGAAAGGAAAAATGGAAGATCAATCTGAATTTCCTTTATGAACTGAAGAACAATTAAAGGGCATTCTCCAACCACCAGTTAGTTTTGAACACGGACAATGCTAAAAGATTAATATGATTAACCTTCAGCAGTTATTATATAGTGTAACGAAGGAACATTTCAGATTTATAGAAAACCATCTCCTTTCACAAACCTATTCACTTTACAATGTATCTGTGCATATGGGTTGCTTCTGGAGAAGCGGAGGAGTTTAGCTATCCCCATGATGTGACGGAAATGGGCAGCACTCATGGGGACCACTTCAGGGAGAACATAAAGGCTAGAGGAAGGCAAGGAGACTTGCCACAGGCAGTTTAGGAGAGTCTGTACTGCGAACGCTACTTTGCTAGGAAATTTCTAGCCCCATTCAGAAATTGCACGTGCAACTTCTTAGTGTGAGTCTCCAACAGCATTTTAGTGCAGATCAGGAGTGTGCTTCTGAAGCAACTCTTCCCATCGCTTCACTATGTTTTGGTTTGCATGACAGAGTGGCCTCAGAGTGCATGAACAGGATTCCTTTCTGATGAAACTACAATGAAAGATGCACTCCCAGACAATATGTAATTCATTCCAGCTGCAATAGGCTCCGTAAGACCAGACTAAATCAACTCTAAAGTCAACAAACAGACCAACCCTGAAACAGGTAGAGCGTAGATGTCAGATCCTGTGTGTCAAGTGCTCCACCGTATAGATCTGCTCCCTTTCATCTGCATGACTTGGCAAAGTGGACATGCCTTTAGCCTTCCAGACTGGAGTCTTTTCGTTCGGTCTATCCCAAGTTCAGCTATGAATAAATTACAAGCATGTACCGAGAAGTTTGCACAGAGTGTATCAACGTTAATAAAAACAGATATTGATACATGTCCAATCAATCTTCCTCTGGCTTGTGGGTAAGGCTAAGAATTTATAACTTCTTTCTGTTACACCATTAATGTAAGAGATAACACAGAGAGAGAACCTATTCTGGGGAAAAAGTGGAAAATTATTCTGCTACTATGTGGCGAAAAATCACAGTACAAACACAGAGTATAAGCAGTACAAAGTTTACGACATCACAGCTCAGCACCATTTAAATAGTTTTCACCCTTCCTTTAAAATTAAATGACAGCTTCATACCAACACATCTGTATTCTTATATGTGGTACACCACCTATGACAACTACACACATAGGTCAACATTCCGAAAAAAAATTGGCAATTATAGCCAGCCTCACATAACCATTTTGTCTAGCAGTAAGACGAAATGAAAAATGGCTGTTATGCAAATGTCTATAAACATTCACTACCTCTTTCAGATAATCAAACACCCATTTCAGTCACCTGAATCTGAAAGTGATAAATTTACTATCTGCTTTGCATTTGTGCATAACAATAAATAACCAGCATATGCCCCGAGGACTAGGATTTCATGAATCGTTAAACTTGTCACCAGGTGGATGTCTGTCATTAATTATAGTTTGAGCTGCTAGGAGATATGCATAAGGACAGAATTGAGAAAATTATGTGTAACCGATGCTCACAAAAAAATCAAGTTCTGCCATTTGATCCGCAAAGGGAAGGACCATGGTCTTACACAGATATCCCAGCAGCCACGGAGGGCTGACTAGGAAACAGGGTTTTCTCACAGGTCCCCGTGAGACACCACATAGGCACAAGTGTGGACAAATAACCCTCAGAGAGTTTGAAAGATGAGCAGGTGCTAGGCAAACTCTGTGTAAGGAACTTAAAGCATCCGTACTGCTTTGAGTCAAGTCCTACAACTTTTTCCAACAACAAGAAATTGTCTTCGGTTTTGCTGCACAGAAGAGACAACCACAGAATAGAGTCAAGAAGATATTGAAAGACATTACCTGTGTGATGTGAAAAATGGACCTAAATCCCATCCATTAGGGTTCAAAACAAACCAATCCATTTAGTTAATTCCACTGTGAAACTTCAAATTCATTGTAGAGAAATTTATTAAAGGCTTTTCTACAATCACAAGAGGAAATATAGTTGAAATGTGCATGTAAAATATGCATACATTTTCCCTATAGAGATAATAAATAAACTAAATAGCATTTTTTCCCTAATTATTTGCATAATGTAATAGAGTAATATATGCAACTGCACTGATACCTGGAAATTACTCCTGAAAATTTTTGCATGTGAAGAATGAGCCATTTCTAAGTAGAGTCATATTCAATTAAACTGTATGATCAACAGCAGTTTATACTATAAAATACAGCACAGCATGACAGAAGGAAAATTGATTTTACTGCCTTTTAACCCATAGACACTGGAATGTCAAGATCAGTGGGATGACAGCGTTGTGTTTTTTTTAAAGTGTAAGAACGATGGAGGCGGGAAGGCTAAAAGGGCTTTTCTTGTACAAGTATTTCCTATCTTAGTCAGTGAAGATAACATTCTCTTTACCATGACCTTTACATTGTCTTTGTTCCATATGCATCACATACTGTCTTAACCTTCTCTTGAACAGCCTGATGCCCACCACACCTGTCAGTAGAGCAATGACAGACTATGTTGTTGTGAGTGCAGTTTCCACATAACAAAGATCACTTACTGATAAAACTACAGCTCATTCAACATACCTACCTCACTGACACAGGACTTTTTTTTGCTATAAGCTTACTCTGTAGGCTCTGCTCTCCCTTCTAGGAGCCAGTCTGCTTTGGAAGTAATTTTTCAGCCTGTTAACCATGTGACCCATGAGCCTGCAGTTACAATTCCCAAATGGTTAGGCAATGCCAAAACCCTTGCTATAGTCCTTAAGATCAGTCAGCTCCAGTAGTATTGGGTATGCACAGTCACGTGGAGCCATTTCTTCCAGCTTCCTTGCTTTTTAAAGCAATTTCTGCAATGCATGAGCTGAGTGATAAAGTTAAATGTGCAAAGACACTACAAACTCTACCAGCAACCCTGATATTTATAGTCAGCCCTTACTAAGCACAGATGACTGACTTAGACACTGACGCCACCTCTTTATCAGCTTAAATATTTGAGGATAGTTAGACTAAGGAGTTTCTATTATCTTAATACAAGCTTCAAACAAACACGCCTAAATTACCACCAGCTACTAATTCACAAGAGCCTAATTTCTCCTCCACGTGCGAGACTTCAGACCTTTTAATGTCTGAACATTGACAATTTGACAGTTTTAAGCTTACATCATAAAACACTGACACAGTGAACATGCCAATTTCAAGATGACTGCCATGAAAACATAAACTGTTTGACATTTAATAAGCTTGTGTTTTCATAGAAATACAATGTGCTATAGATGGTTTCTTTCCATGAAAACACATGGTTAGAAATTAAATGAAAGTATTTTTCTCAACACTAAGCACAAAAAAAAAAAAAAAAAAGATCTGCAAAACAAACTAAAAATCAAGAATCTTAGGATTCACATTTATATTAAATAACCAATGAAGGGTCAAATACAACAGCTAATGGAATTATTTTTACCTCTTTCAAAATTTGGAATAAAGGTGTTTTGTGAAATTCATTCAAAAGCACCAAGGGACACAAGTGCTGCATATGGTAATGCAAAGCAGAGAGAGCAAACACACAAAGATGGGGCAGTTTGGGAGAACTGTATTACCGTATTGGCAAATAGTCCAATACGATCCTAGCTTCTTTCTTTACTGAAGTTAATACCTGTATAAATAGAGCAAACCAAATACAGTATGCTGTACCATCGTGGGCATAAAAAGAGAAGCTATACCACTTTGTAATAAACACGATCTTCTGGCTCTAAAACCAAGGGCAGTTTTTCTACTGGTTCCAAAAGGTACACAACCTTCCTCTTTCCTTTATGTCACTGTACCGGTTTTTGATCATCTTTTTTCTCTGATGGAAAAAGGTCTCATGAGGAAAATCAGGAGTGCAACAATTAAAGAAGTGAAGGCTTCACTAAGTGAAGCCTTTTCTTTTAAAAGAAAAAGGACATTTCTATGAATATGTTATGTTTGGAGTATGGACAGCATCAGATTTAAATTAGTAGTTGCTGCTACATGCAGATTCCTACAGGAAGTATCCTAGAAGTGCTTTTTTGAAAGAGGCTAAGTACTTTTGCTCTAATCTTGTAACCTAGGCATGCTTAGCTTGATGCATGTAGGTAGTGGTGTGATGAGTTATGACCTCACTGGAAGGAAACAGAAGTTTAAGAGCTTTAATGGATCAAATATAAAATTTGCCATCACTTAGTTCCTGTTGCCTTTCCTTTATACATAATTTGACCACCTACTCTGAAGGTAGTCAAGCTGAAGCTTCTGTTTCTCTTCTTACCTAATAGGTGCAAATATATTGAACAGGCACGCAACTTTTTGGTAAATACTCACTACATCCTTTCCTCTTCCTTTTTGCTTCTCCTGTCCTTTTCCTTCTGTTTCTCTAAAGCTCCAAGAATAACAATAATCATAATAGAAATATAACCTCAAAACGATCTGGAAGCAAATGTGTAGCAA
This sequence comes from Phaethon lepturus, assembly GCF_000687285.1. NCBI lineage: Eukaryota > Metazoa > Chordata > Aves > Phaethontiformes > Phaethontidae > Phaethon > Phaethon lepturus. The sequence continues at coordinate 31,529 of NW_010566635.1, forward strand.
GCACATAAAAACCATCAAAGGGGCTGTCCATTTAACTGTGTTCAGTGATCGAAAACTAGAAAACAATAGCAGCCAAAAGCAGAAAAGACTAACTTGAGCTAAAACTATTTAAATAGTCAATTAAAAACTTTTTTTTGGATTTATTATGCAGCAATGAACTAACCTCATAAAGGAAATGCTTATTTTTGGGTATGTCACTCAGAACTGGCTTACTGAATTAGGTGTTGTGGGGGTTTTTTGATTTTTTTTGCTTTGGGCAAACTATATTTGCACTTTGGTAATTTATCTATTTAGAAATAGAGCCATTTTTTTAATGACAAGTGCCTAGGAGAAAGATGTTGTGCAGGGATTAGCAAAGGGGCAGGAAAGGGAAGAAGGAGAATGGAATGATACAGTTACTACAAACTTTTGTAGTGGATATAAAGTCTCTCAACAATTGCCCAAATCCCACCAGTGGGAGGGGTCCATGTCAAACTAACAGTTACTCATTCAATTCATAACTGCTGAATAGACCTCTGGTTGTCAAAAAGAGCACAATCAAGTTTTCATTTAGAGAGGCACAACATGGAGGCTTACTACGCCAGTGCCATTAAGTCATTTTGTATATGCAAGCCAAATCTGACACAAAAGAATACACAAGATTTCCTGGACAACCTATACCCACCCACAATACATTAGAAATAGATATGTAAATAGTCTTTTGTTGCTTAACTAGAACATATAGTAAAATGTCAATCACATTCATACACTCAGCTTTGTGATTTCAAGACCAGGAATTCAATACCTGAGTCAAGAAAATAAGCAGCTACATGTAAGCCTTCTCAGTTTTGCACTTACCGGAATACAATACCATTTACTAAGCTGGACCCATAGTCTAACTGCAGATTTAACCCCAGAGTGAGGAAAGCAGTCTATTTGCAAAACAAGTGATACGTTCCTACCTGGAGTGACTATAAAACAACCTCCCATCCAAGGTCCGTAAAAAGCAGCAAATTAACATGCAGTAAGGGGAATTTTCTTGGCAAACTTGGATTGCCAGGTATTAGTTTCACAAAGAGTAAGCTTGCAAACTATCTGTTCTCAAGTCAAGGTTCTCTGCATCTCTTTTCTAAGGTTCCCTGTTAGAAATGGATGGGGATTTTTTGGTGACAACATTGTCTGTCAGTTTAAATATCCCAGAGGAATATACATTACCACTTCATCAAGGATGGGATTTCATACTAAAATCTACCCTCAAAACAGCTGACAGTGAGGTAGTGAAGCCATGTTAACAGGACATGGGAATTTAAGGTTGAAGTAACTGAACTGCCTTGTTTCTAGGCCAACTCTTAAAGTCATGTCACTACCATCCCATGTGAAGGACTACTCAACCATGTTCTAAGTTAACAAGGGGTTTTCTTACCTTCCTCCTGAAAACTGCAGAAGAAACCTGAGACTATTTCAGTGAAATATTTTTTTGAAATATCAAAAGCTCTGTTTAACAGGAAAATTATTTTCAGCCAGCCTTCAGTACCCTTATGTCCTCAAACAGCATGTAAAATCATCTTTTTGGATGACCCCTTTACTTCCATTTTTACTTCAAGGACCGTAACTCTGGAGTAAGCCGGCAATATAGGGAGGAAAAAGGAAAAATGGGTCAGAGTGAAAATGTTAAGAATTTAAACAGGAAACTTGCCTTATCTGTAAAAGTTGTCTTTGCAGCCAGCATGTATCACACCTACGTATCAGTTAGGTAACAGTAACAAAGATAAGGAAACAGTTCTTCAGACAAACATTGGTGGGAAGGATGGTTATCAACTGGTAACTATATCTAAAAGGAAATCACTAAATGGCTTTGGTCATATACTGGCTTTCTGAAACCAGAGGTTTCCCTACCTCTGTTGCATAGAGATTAAATAAAGCCCAATCTGAATTTCCAGAAAACTGCAAGAACACCACCACTGTTGTGAACTGCCTTTTGAAGTTGGTGGTAAACATCGTGAAACAAAAAAAAGAGAGAGGAAATTGCTTTGAGGGTGTGCCTAGTCTGTTGTTCAGCAAGTCACATTGCTACAACTTGCAACCCATAGTTTATGTTAACCTTGAACAAGAATCTATCTTACATACAGGGGAAGCTAAGCCAGATAGCGAAAAGGTCTCATAACAGTTCTCGCAGCAAAGTCATCATCCTCTTTGTCAAGGCTTCCCGTTTAATTTATTGCTTACATTTTTTGCAATAACTCATTGAAGGTTCAGTTCTATTTCAAGTCAAGGATTTTACCATTAATGACAGTAAGGTTAAGACAGGAAGCTTCCTCGAGTCCCAGTTGCAATCCCTTAAAACCATAACTTCTGTTTAGGTGAGATCTATTTCTTTGATAAAGTGAACAGTGAATCCAAAACCAGAAAATACAGTAATTTAAGGCAAGGTAACTGCATTGGGGTTAAAGACTGAATCCAGGTTCTACTCCTATAGTATCTTATAAAAGCAAGAGATAAAGTAGCAAAGGATAGTCACACTGTAATTCAAAGCTATTCAGACTGGAGGATATAATTTTGGTATGTACTAATACTGACTCACTTTCTCGTTCTGTGTATAAAACATATTTAGAAAAAAAGTATTTCAATATTGTGATGCTTATTTCAGTGTGTGCTAGTAGCACATCCGCATATGCCAAATCATGCAATTTTAACCATGCTTTTAGGGTGCACATACACTTGATTGAAAGGAAATCATTACAGCATTACAGAAAAATTGTGTTGTTTTGTCATATCATGAAAGCGCTGTATTTCTTCTCCTGTTTTAAAGTGAAACACAACTATTAAATGCAACTACTCTCCTGTACTAAAATAACACCAGGTACCATGTTTTCTGAGTCTTTCAGTTTAATGAGAATTTTGCATAAGCAATTTGTATGTGAGCATAGTTTAGGTAAGCGGATGACCATCTTCCCAAACACAAATGCAGAGGGCGTTACTCAAACTGAAGTAACTGTCACTACCTTTTCATCCATATAAAACCCAAGAATCACCTGTACTCTAATTCAACTATAACTCATATCTGGCAAGATTTCTGAAAAGCTGTCGGCACTGTTTTCCCTGCCTGCTCTCCCCGCCCCCAATTAACCAATATATACAAAGACGTAGCATTTTGTCAATACACCTCAAAACTCTTCAACCATTATGAAGAAAGAAAAAGAAAGTTGAATTTTAAAAAGTCTGTATCCCAAATTCCACCAGGATTCTATTTAATTTTCGGTTGATCTGTTTCTGTACCTACTTTTCAACTGTGAATTATAGTTCTTCAGACTGACACACACTGCCCTTTGAGGCTTTTGGTCCTTTTTAGGTGAGCATTAATTACTATACTTCATCATGTTTGGAGACTTAGAGGGAGAAAAACTCTGCAGCAAAACTGTTTTTAAAATAGGAGCTTTACAAATATCATCATTATTTGGTCATAAGATTAAGAACAAACTATTCAGTATGAGTTAGAGTGACTACCTGATCTGCCGTAAGGAGCTGCCTTACATGTTAGCTGCAGGAAACTGTGTTCCTGGCTGGGGTCAACATTTATATAATTCCAGGTTGATGTTCTCAGAGAAATGCTACAAAAACTTCCAATATTTTTACAGTATTAATAAGGTTAGCCATCAACGTACACTAAAAAGCCCTTTTCAGGTTCAATAGTTGTTTCAGGATGCCAACTGCGCAAGGCTAGCAATGCACTGTCAAATAAACGAGTCTATTAGGAATGATGGAATCAGGCCCTGGTTTCAAAATTCAGATGATAAAATGTGCTTTTTTTGGTTCAGGTACCAACTCTGGAGCTTGACTGAGCTTGCTTTAGAATCATTAGAATTCAGCCTTGCTAACACAAAAATGCAATATTGTGTTATAAGAAACAATGTCACAAAGTGAAACCAATGTGAGCTGAAAGCTTTAAGGACAGATTCTTCTCAATGTGTGAAAAAAGGCAGCAGTGATACATCCATGGGAATAATCCATCTACTTCAGGAAAACACTTCGACATTTGATCTTTGAACAAATGGACAACCAGGCCTAAAGATCATGTTTTAATCCTAAATTTAATCCAACATTTTGCTGTATTTGATAGCAATCCATTCACAGAGACAAAGACTTACCTTCCTATAAAGACTGAGGTGACTTTAAGGAACTGTTCAAATCAAACTGACAGTCTTGCACAAGTCTCATTTAGTAAGTACAATTACCTCTTAGGAAACTGTTGCAAAGAATGTAGTCAAAAGGCTTCCAGTGTATTGATATTCCTCTGTATCTGTAGTTAGAGCTGCCTAGAGTCAGACTGTTCAGAGCCAAAATATGCGACCCACATATTAAAGAAAGTCATGAGCAGTGACACTTCCTATTTGTTTTCACACTGTTTGCATTGAACAATATCCAGAATGCAAAAGCAGAGTTGGAGATGCCTCACCTGTCAGTTTCCTGGTGCCCAAGCCACTCAAAAACTGCAAAAAACCCCAAATTACCTAACTTTGTGACTTTGCCAAGAGTAACTTCTACTGCTTTCGGAGCTGGATTAAAGTCTTAGAGTGTGAGTGTATCACATATTTTGAACCTTACATTGCAGCCCATAACACAGTTCTCTTCTGTAACCAATGACCATACCAAAACTGTGGATGGCTGTTCTTATCAGGCCGGAGGCATTAATTTCATGTAACAGCTGTGAGAGTTCTAAAGACAGGAGACTTGAAAAACAACAGCAACACAAATGAGAATATGTTTTAAGGGCGATCAAAGCATATTTCAGCCAACAGAAATCCTTAAAGCAGCTGCAATAGGATTCAGATCAGTCCTATACTTTCTCTGTTAGAGTGAGTTGCACAAGGCACAAAGGGTGTTCATGGCTTAATTCAGTATCTCTAACATCAGCCAAACGACCTCAGGAATTAATAGATAGAAAATGGCCTAGGAGCAACTTTCTAGGGAATTATAAGGCAAGACCTAGGTATAAGAGAACACAGCAGATGCTACCAATGTATTTACTATGTCCACAAACAGTTTAAATTTGAGTCACATTCACAATCTCTTAACATCCATCAACCACACTGACAGAATTTAGGTGTCTAATGTCAGGAACCTCGCAATGCTCTCCTAGCACTTCATCATTCCTTAAAACATGGGCTTCCAGATCATTTTTTAAACAGGAAAGAGAATGTCTCTTCCCATCTTGTATGCTTCCACAGGACAGATCAGAAAAAGAAATGAAGTGTGAGCAGAATTGGAATTTACTGATTTGTAACCTCTGCTGATATGTATTACAGACATGGAAAGGGTCAGGACTTACCCCCAGATAAAGACCTGCAAAATTTAAGACAGCTTCCTTTCTTCTGCCATGCCTAACTGAGTTTGCTAGGTAACTGTCATTTAGAAGTATCTGAACTATAATCCAACACACTCACACATTTTAATACTGGATGATTAATATTTTGCAAATGCTACTCAGTCTTAATTTGCCAAAATTAATTTTCATCTGTTTACAGTTTTTTACCTTGCTGCAGTTTGCATGCTTCTTTGCTATAAAGACAAAGAAAAACCTATCTTAAGGTATTTACCAGAAGACTCACAGTAAGGTAAGTCCATAATTAATGGTTGCAGCCAAAAACCCCACGCAGATAGAGACTGCTCCATATACTTGGAACAGAACCAGAGAAGAGACCTGACATTAGCTTCAAGTGCAGCAAATAGAGTTCCCCATGGGACTCTGTTCCAACAGCCTTAGAGAAAATGAGATGTTCCTTCCAACTGTGCCAAAGGGTAGGGGCCCAGGCAGAAACCAAACTTGTGGGTAGCTAATAGAAGATTAGAGGCACCAGATCTGTCTCACCGCTGATCAGTTATTCTGTGAGGGCATAAAACCTGAATTAGTAAGAAGTTCTCCCAACACTTTACCCACAGCTGCTTCCACATGGGCCAAGGGCCAGTCTCTCTCACAAATACCAGAACTTTCACAGAGGAAATGTTTTGCTGCTATAGACCTATCATGAAGAACCAGAGCATCCACAGATTTTCATGTATATCCATGTCATGAAAGTCACACAGTCACATGCAGCATTGTCACTCTGCGTACTCTTTCTCCCAAGCCAGCCAGAAACATTTTCTGATTTTAAAAATACTCCCTCCTCTCCTGACTATTAGACAGGGCCTTCATCTTTGCCCTTGTACTCAATAACTTAGCCACCACAAGAAGGCAACATTCATTCTCCCTCAGGCAACAAACAAGTCACTGACATAGTGTTTTGTGTGGCAGGGAATAAAACTGACCGATTGATGATGCTGGCACCCAAAAAAAAATTTTTTACAGGGGTGGCTTCAAAGTGGAATTAAAGGTACAATATCTAGCTGCTGATGGAGAGGTTTTCTTTGGCTCACAGCATGAAAAAAGAAATAAAAATCAAGTGCAGCAGTAGTTCAGTAAAAGTTTTGAACGAGAGAAAAGCCCTAGATAGTTGTCTTCAGATTCTTCAGCAGGGCAAACAGCGCTTCAAGGACAAGTAGGAAAGTAGCTGCTATTTGAGGCAACTTCATTATAAAATCATTTTTAATAAGCAATCTGAACAAAGAGAGGGAGTGCTCTTGCAGAGAAGCCCCCAAGGGATCTTAAGGCTGCCCAGTAAAGTTATTAGGAGGTTACGCACAGGGGACCAAACAGCTATTTTATTGGCCTCAGGGGACAGGGTTTAGTTTTCACCTGTTCTCTTTAGGCCTTGGTACTAACAGCAGATCCTGTTAACCATCAGTTTTCTGCAGGCTCCTACTTTTGAGGGAAAAGTATCATTTACTTACTTTAGCTGGCACCTGAAACACATGAGGTGAAGTAGACAGTACAATGCACAGTAGACATACTAAGTAATTATAAATCAGATCAGAAAAAAAAAAACAAGAGTTATTTTCCTTTTTAATGCAATTAAGCAAAATAACTAACAAACTTTGAGAAATCAGTGCCTATAAATATAATGTGGAAAGTAAAGTCAGGGAAAAAGAGAAATCCAGATCTTGGCTTCAATTAAGCTGCAAAGCTTAATATGCATGTAGAACTTTGGTGAACAACAGTTCTAAGACACTTGGACATCTGAGAACCTGAAGAGCTGTCTCCTGCCCCAAATCGGCTTCTTAGCTTCTAAAAAGCTATGTCCTTTTCTTAGCAACTGCTTAGAGCCAAAGATATGAAGGACATGATTTAGGAATGGATCTGCTCAGGATAGTATTAAGAGTGTGCCTACGCCTACAGAACAAGACACTCCCTTTTTTGGTTAGTTGTGCTGCAGCAGCAATGAAGGTACAGCACTCCAAGCTTCAGTCAAAGGCTTAGGGGCTTTGGATATGGGTATCTATTGAGATACCTGAACTTTTTCACTCCAACTTCTCAGGTCTTGTTTCATATAGTAGGCAGTATACAGTCAAGCTGATCTCCTATTGTATAATCAAACCTTCCAACTGCAGGGTGAACTTGAAACACGAACTGACCACTTAGCCTGAAGGTAAGTCTCACTGAAGTACACAGAGTCAAGATACTTCTCTAGACCAACACCTACTACAAGATGAGTGTAGGAATAATTCCAGAGCTTGATGTGGGAGTGAGGGAAGGGGTTGGGATAGGTGCTTGGTGTGGGATCTCAGACAGCAGTAGGGATGGGTTTAGTTCCACCCTTTGCCAACAAAGCTGCCAGCTCTTCATGCAAATGCTTTTATTTAGTGATAAAAATTAAAAGCTCACAGCCCCCACTTGATTTTCCAGCAGGAAGTCGTAACACTAAAATCAGCGCCTAGCTTTGGAAACATTTCTTATCTGCCAGAAATTAACTGACAGGATAAGTTCAGTGTAAGTAAGGAATATTTAATCCAAAATTAAGGAATTCATACAGAGATGCCTACTGATATAACTGTTTAAGAAAAATTACTCTAGAATAACTACTTCAGTAAATCACGAACAGCAGAGAAATCCCAAGCCTGAAACAAAGGGCAAATACCTTAGAGTTACAAAGGAGTCTTAATCTATAGAGGGTTTTGGTGTAACTGTTTTCTGTTGAATCTGGATATCTCTTGGGTTATGAAAATATAAAATACACACTGCTAAATGTGATACCCCAAGTACATCTACTTGCATTAGGAGCAAACACAGATAATAAAGGATGGACAAAATTAGGCCACAGACTACTGATTGTAGCTTTCTCACTGTTGTACCTATCACAACACAATCTACAACGCACATTCACCAGCCACCATTTCTTCCAGTATTGCACGCTACCAGGCAGTGACACAGAATAAAGAAGCAAGTGTCAAAACTTGTGGTAGTTCAGGAAGTAGGTAACAAGTGGTAACATGCTGAAATGTGACAGTCCATGCCAAACCTGTTCAGGTACTGAGAAGGTATAGTTGCTCTGGCCTTATTCTACCACAGGAAGCAATGCAAAATATTATATACATATATGTTTAAGATGAAGCTGAACTTCCCAACAGCTTAACTGATCAGATTGCTGTGAACAGAGAATGAGATGCACATTTTGAACACCATTTTGCAGCAGCCTTTAATGTCTGACTCTCTTGAGTCGGAGGTTTAGGAAAGAATAGTGGCAAAGCAGCACAACTAAAAAGTTCTATAAATCCTTATCATAAAGACATGAGAGAACAGACTGGGCTGGCAGGTCTTAATCTTAAATTTCCCTGAAAAGTGAGCTGGTCCAGGTATAGGAACTGAGGTACTTGGCTCTCCATCTCTGAGACTGCCCAAAGAAACATGCTTTCTCTCTCTCCAAACGGTGATAATTTAAGTCTAAGTGCATGAAGTAGGCAGTTGTCAAACAGTTTTGGACTTGGCTCACAAATGGCCATCACCCACACTGTATGTTGACGGTGATCTGTAGGTGCACGGACACTGAAAAGTTAAAACCCAATGAGCAGCCCCTAGTTTGAAGTAGCACCTGGGTTAATCTAGTCCAGGTAAGAGCTCGCCCGCAGGTCCCTGCCTCTGCACTGACAAGTATGTGTCACTAGGACCTAGGGCTCCTGATTCTTTCCTGCTGCAGAACACCACATCAATGGATGCTAGGAGCTCTTGCATGGCTTTCTGGAGATGTGGACAGAAAATTGTGTGAAAGGAAGGCTTACAACATCTGTGCAGGTTTTTTTTCTATCTTAAAAATGTCAGGTAAGCAACTAACTGAATGTAGCTGGACCTCTATGCAGATATGAACTCCAGCTAAGCAATCAAACTCCTTTGAAGCTTCTGACTGTGGTTCATTGCAATTCAAATAGCGAGGGAAAGACGGTTCCATTACATTGCACATTCATTACAATACTAGCCTTCCGGGTGCATCTGCAGGAAACCACCCCTTACTTTGCTAGGCAGTCAAGTCAAATTCACTTAAGAAAGTCAGTGCCCAGGATATAAAAATGATCTGGGGAAAAGTAAGATGATTTATTTGTGTGATAATTCTGAGTCACAAGTGGTCTGGTAGAGGCCATCAAAGTCATTGCATGAAGTATGGTAAGATTTAGATCTAAGATGCCAGAAATGAAATACTACAGACTTCAGGACTAAGCATAAACCCAAGTCCGCAGGTGCTAAATGCCAGGTCCTTCGCAGCCTTCTGTTTCCCAGAATTTCAGGTCTTTATTATGACTGATACAATGACACCTCTCTGAATTTGCAAAAAGGCTGAAGCTATGCACCAAAGTTATCATTCACTTTGAGTACTTTTCTATTCGGAGCATAAAACGCAAGAGGAAGAGGGTTGTATTGCAAATATTAGTGCAATTTAAATGATCAGAAAAGAATCTAAGTGTCACTCACATCTTTCTTGAGTCAAAAAAGAACCAAAACACCAAAAGTCCCACTTTGTATGGAAGATGAGATAGGACTTGGCCTCTACTGTCTGACTTAGCTAGACTAAAGGTTATATAAAGTGATGGTTAACCTAACAAGTTGCCATGTGAGGCCAAGAGAGAATAGTTCTACAGATAGACTGAAGGCATGAATTTTTACTTCAAAAGTCTGTTTAATCTACCGAGGGAAAAACTGCATTTGTGGGGGACGGACAAAATGTATTCCCTTAGTACTGCTTGGAAGAGTATTACATTCCGTGTTTTAAAATGTCAGGTTTTTGTAATGCTCAAACTCTGATAAAGAGAGGATGTGGAGAAGCAGCTAGTGAAACAGAATACTTGGATAAAACTGATTGTACCAGAAAAAATGAAAATCTCTCAGGTTTTATTTAGCTAGTTACATTATGAAAGGGCTATATTTCTTCAGCACTATATTGCATGTGTACAAATAATGAACTGCTGCTTGATTCGGAAATGACCTAAGCACTGTCATCAGCCCAGTAGTTCAATTTCAGCTGACAGAACACTTTTGTCACAGACTAATGCCAAGAAGGGGGTAAAATATACCCAGAATCTCCAACAATAAAACCAGAAAAAACGAAGTAGCAGAGACAGACCACCACTGATTTCAAAACCTGCACAATTAAAGTGGCTATTAGGATGAACTCTGAAAAGGATTAATCTGATGTTTCAAATGCTAACTTAATCAAACTTTCTGGCATTATACTCCACTAATTAAGTCAAAAGGTCATTAGAAGTGCTAGTTTACAGTCAGCCAACACCCTCATATGCCATATATTGTAAACTCGGAATAAGAGGACCTCATCCACATTTCTCAGCACTAGTGCAGACAATGTATATACACTTCACAAAGTGTTTGTGAGAATGTTTTTTGAAATTCCTTTGCAGAAATCCTACTCCATGTAACTTAATTTGGATATATTTTATATATATACTGATACAGAGTGGTAGGAAAAGTCTAAATCAACGCAATACACAAAAACTCTCTCCTTGTCATTTGCAGTTGTTAACAACCCAGATTAGAGCTGTAATTTTTGCGTTTAGGTGTTTATATAAAATTATTTTTTTCCAAGTCATTCCAAAACTGTAAATTTTGATGTCTACTTCTTCTATTCAGTAACAGAAGAGTTTCAAAAAATTCTAGGCGATAAGGAAAAAAAAAAAAAAAGCTTATTGTGCAAGATGCCAAAATGCCAAAGATGTGCAATTTACATTAATTCCTGCTCTATGATGATTTGTCCTAACAGGAATGAATCCTAACAGAACTTCAACCAAAACTGAATGACATCTCATGCATATTTGCTAACAAACACAGCCTGCATTTTCATCATGCCATTTACAACATATTGCTCCTTCTATTTTAATCCTTTCTTAGTGGGCAAACTCATCTTCCCATTATTCAGGGAACTTTTTGGTTCATGCTTCAGCAGTAGCATGACAACTGATTAACAAATCAGGGAACTATTCTTTGATAGTTCTCTTAGAATGGCACAAACAGAGCTCTCAACATAGAAGACACTGGGACCCTAACTTACATCTTAACTAGAGTAAAAGCCATATATGGTAAACAGGAGCTAATCATCTAACATAATTGAGGAATTTTTTCATCACAGCATCCATTGAGACATACATGGCGACAACAATTTATCAGTCTGGCATGGCTTAAGAGCCTATTTCCTACACTCTCTAGGCCTTGGGTTACTATTTAACATTCGCTACAAAAAGTATGGAATACTGGAACTGAAGATGTGACTCTTCTAGCAGGTCAGTACATGGCACTGCTGTATACAAAATATATTGTAGGGTGATGTCAGCTGATTTCCAGGTGGAGCGTTACAAACCACCACGTACAGCCATTAGCCTCTATACAAGAGAGGCCCAAGACTGAGCTAGCGTAAACGCCGAATTACTTACCACCTCTAGAGAGGGTGGTCGCTCCAGGCCAGGGTTGAGCTCATGGGCAAGGCTGTGCAAGGAAGCTGTCTGTACAATGCCTGGCCTGCGGATATATAGAGGACTTCAGTCTCCTGTACTGTCAATCTCAGTCAGCATGAGCTCAAGTATTCACCAAAAATGTAAGGGTCAAATTCCACCCTCAGATGCCTACCTGTAGCTGCCACTGAGTTCAGTGGAAACTATATATTCAGCCAAAGAGGATCTGACCCTAAGAATGCATTAAGCAGCAAGCCCACCTAAGCAGCAGAGGATCATCATGTTCTGAAAGTTTGTGACATTTAACGTTTGCTTCAAAACTCATACAAATCAGCTTCTCATTTGAAATTCTTAAATCAAGCAACTATATTTTGTAACTCAGTCTGGTGAGAATTCATAATCTCAAGTGAGATTTTTCATTACATGGATTATTTTAAAACCAGGAATGAAATAAGAATGAAATTAATGTAAGACACTTTACGACACCCCTTTAACCCTAGAAGCTGCAGTGAACATACTTCAAATGCATAATCCTATTAAAATGTATAGTTTTTTGTAAATTTTATGCAGCCTGCCATCTGTTCTGCTAGAAGGCTTTCATGAGACTGATAGCCTCAGTTTTAGCCTACTCCTGTTTCAGATCCTGGGCAAGTACAATTCCTGCACCACCAGATTTCCAAACCTCCACAGTATCTGAAGAATCTCAACATATCTCCTTCAGCTACAAATCATAACATTTTCTTGGAATTGTGCTTTTAACTCACTGCAGAGTAGATGAGAGGTGATCCCCAACAATGATGTCTTTGAAGAAGATTCGGAATAAATGTATACATAAGTATATGCACGCATCCACGTCCATTTCCAAGGTTGGCAGTTATGAGGACTGTTTGTTTATATAGTTGAGAGCAAAACAATAATCTCCTCATTTTCATCAAGAGCTCCTTAAGCACAAGCACAGAATGATTTACCTTACAGATTAATGCATAGGAAGGGACAGAAGACTTTCAGTTAAATATTTTTGTTATTTGAATCATACTGCCTATATGACAGACATATCAAAATATAACCATTCTCCTCACCTGTATTTTCTGGATACGTTACTTATCAGCTAGCTGCAAGGTATACATACTAGAATAAGGAATTCTGCCTTTCCTTTTCTGCCCTCTGACTTAACACATATGTGAACGCACGCACACATAAACACACACACGCACGCATTGTATATTCATTTAGACAACATTTCAGGTGAGGACTGGAACCACTCCAAACCAGAAAACCCACCAGAAAACCCACCAGAATTTTTAAAACTGAGCCTTCTCAGACTAGACCGACACCTAATAGTCTCAGCACCCCAGCACAGCCTAATATGAATTCCATTTGTATGAAAAGGCCAAATGAAAAGGTGTTACTTACATGTATGAGTCTTCTTTGTTACAGAAATACCTGTAGGGGAGAAATGATAAAAATGTTAGCAACGCGTCCACTGAGTAAATTCTTTTGACATATATTTCATCATCAAACTATTTTATTTCAGACACAACAGAGGCCACTATAAAAGAGGAATGAAAATTGCAATGATTTGTACATTAGAGATGGGAGGATCTCCTTTTTTTGCATACAGACTTTAATGGTATATTCGCTCCTCACACCTCATTGATAAATGTTTCAACATGTATTGCTTAACTTTTGTGGCTGGAACGCGTACCTACATGCTGCTGTTTTAAAACTGAAGCTGATGCTAACAGAAGACACCAACACCACTATGGAAGCACCCCTTTTATTTTCCATGGTTAAAAATTTTCCTCACACTAGCACACACCAAACTACCCAGACAGAACAGAGTTCATCCGTACTACAATTCATTTGCTATGTTATTAAGCTCAAGTAGTTCCTTGACTGCAAGCTGTAGCTTACGCTCATTAAAACCAAATCAACAGTGCTCTCAATATGAGCATTACTTGCCATAATTCCAAGCCAGATGCAAATATCTCCAAGCTGTTAAATATATACTTTCTGAAGTAATAAAGATGTTTTTATGCTAGACAGGCATGTGGCGGCAATCACCAGTGATGGTCCAGTGCCAGTGAAATTTGAGAGGCATTTTAAAGAAAGCAACAGAGTGAACAGAACGAGGCAAAATTCATAATACCAAATAAAGATAAAATTAACTCTGTTAAATGTCATCGGAATTCATGCTTGAATACAAACGATATTGTCTCCACTGTAGTAGATAACTGGTGCTGTACTCGAACCCCTCAGTAGTTAAGCTTCACTCTCCTTGGGGGGAATTTTATGAGAAGAGAAAGAAGTTACTGGAAGCAGTACAAGTATTTGAAGTATTTAATTTCTGATTAAGGCCTGTAATGAAATTTTGGAATTGGAATTGTTTGGCTTACTGTCCGTGAAAGACAGAGAGAACTGAATCTCCTTAGCTACCCTCCTATTCCTTTAACTACCTCTTCCAAAAACAAATTACTATGGAAAAAACAGGCTCTTATTTCAGGCTGCTTTGTTGTGGAACATCTCAGGAGGGCAGCAGGTTATAAGAAGTCAGAAAAATATAGATACCTTGTTTGCAAATTTAGACCTAACCTCGCAAGCCAACAGTTTTCAAACTATTCATGTTTTTGGTAGATACGTAAATCCACAATGCCAACTCCAAATATGTAACTATCAAATTTGACATAAATGTCATGAGGATTTTTTTTAATTGCACTTGTGTCGCTCTTGGCTTTTTGTTTTGAACCACTGAGTTCTACAACTGCGAGCACTGGAACCTTTCTTTTCCCTGAAAAGAAAAGCTGAGATGATCCAGGCTTTGGAAAGAGAAGTTCTGAGCAGCTCCTTTGAGTAATTTTGTACATGTGAGACACTGGTAAGCAATTTACAAAAATTGGAATACTAGAACTTGATTACGTATGTGTACTGACTGAAATGGGAAGGTACCAGCCAAATCTGCACATTCCCCATGCTAGGAATTAGGGTTGTAGCCTCAAACTGTAGAGCCAGGGTAAGCAATAAGAACAAAAGGAAAACAAGCATAACAAAAATAAAACCTTTGAGTTACGTAAGTAGCTACTACAGGGTGCAAATTCATCCTTTACATTTGTATTTTGTAAAAGCCAGCTTTCTTGGATTTGCATTCCAGTCCAGTCATTACTGGCTGGCTCAGAGTTGGTAGACAGGACAGGACACGAGCGTGTGTCAAGGAGGTGAGTGTTATTATAGGAATGATAGCTTAGGGCAAAAAGAGGGGCAGCATGAGAAGCAGCAGAGAGATCTGAAGTATCTACATCACCTTCGAATTTGAAATCACAGCTGTTGTTAGAACATTTGTTCTTCCACCAAGGATGAGCATTTCTGCTGCTGTTTGACTTGTTGAGAGACCACTGACCAGCATGTACAGCTCCTGACAGTCTTCATTGTCACAAATGGTCCTAACATTCCCTTGGCAGAAGTACCCGCTCCGCCCTTGCCCAGCTCCTACAACTTTAAGGATGTGTCATGGAATGGGAAATGCAGAGAAAAAGGTCTTAAATCTGAACACCATTTACAAAACTTCCTCTCTGAACACTAGTGCTAATAAATGGATACATCAGTGCTCTTTCAGCATTATGGGAGCCATATGTGTACTTTTCTCAGAAAATAATGCTTTCTGTAAAATCACTTTGAACAGAAAGTGCTTATGCTGTCACTTCTGATTACTCACAGCCTCTTCACAATGGGATTTGCCACAGCAGAGAACAGACTTCGCTGTACTCGCTGACTGAGGGCCTACTTTCCCCTGATACACAAAAGAGTGAAGGAAATATTAGTGCTTATATTTTTCTACCTAATTGTTTTTTTATACAAGATGAGTGGTGGGTTTTTCCAATCAGATGTTTCCACAATAATTACTGATTACCATCTGGTAAGGCCTCTTAGCTGGTTTATGCAGGTATTTTTAGATAACCTTTTAAAACAACAGCTTAGAGGTAGACTTTTTTGAATCATCTTCATAAATACATTGGTAGCTGCAGTAAAACCAAAGCATTTTGCTTTGAACTGTGACTTTACAGCAACTAACTGCAATCTGGTGGAACAAGGATAAATGTTGCCAGTAAGTTCAACAGGATTAGATTTAAATTAATCAGGAATCTTTACTTACATTAAAATGAGTTGTGAATTTTTAAGAAGCCTTCCCTTCCACATCAGTAACTGTGACTGGAAAAACTGAGCAAAAGATGTACCAGCATATCCAAACATTCACCGAGGTTAGATACATTATGACTAGTGTTTTAAACAAAAATATTAAGTATGCAGCACATTCCTACATCATTGCAATCAGTTTTAGTTTTAATGCAGGAAGCCAATGACTCTGCTATTCAGAACACTCCTAGAAATGAGTCTGAAAACTACTTCATGTAAAAAAGGAGAGTTACAAGATCTTTGCCTTTCTTTGGGTCAGTGCTAAGTCCTGCCTCCATATCTGTTTGAATGCCTTTCCTATGAGCTGTATCCTAGAAATCTTACACAGACAGCTCATTAGTTCTTTTGAAATCAACAGGATCCTCTTGAGAAACTAATTCTGAAAGTCCAACATACATCAATAATTTTCTTCACAAGATTAGGTGTGATTAACTGGGATTGCTCTCGTTTGTAAATATTTCTGGGACTGGACCATTAGTTTCCGTAGATTTGAGTAGACACTATATAATAAAACCTAAACCTAATACACCACTGAAAGACAAACATTTATTTATTTTTAATAAGCGGAGCACAAAGAACCGACTGATTACTTTCAAAATGTTATTTAATGTAAAATCTCATTTTTAAATGGGCTTCATTTCAAAGTGTGATAGACTGGAGTATTATGTGACTGCTTGCCACTATTAGCACTATCCTAAACAGCCAGCTTTCCATTCTTATTTAACAACAACAACAACAACCAAAAAAAAAAAAAAAAAAAAAAGAGGAAGAAACAACCCTATAACTTCTGTGTTGCTAACACAGAAAGACTTCCTGACTTAACCAACTAGACTTCAAAGTAAAGCAAAGGAAATGTCATGAAAATACCACAATATATCACTGCCATGGTTATCAGTGAGTGAAAGTTTCAGTATTACAGTTATCACAGAATTTATCACTTCATCGGTGCAATTTGACATTCCTGATCAACAGCAAATCTTGAAACAAATTAACTTCTTAGACTTTTCAATGCTGCTACGCAATGCTCTTTGCAACAAGAATTGATTTTTTTAAATGAAAAGAATTCACACACCATTCCCTTTTCCCCCTCCCACTAACAATATGTAATTTGCCATGATGGGTGGTATTTACAAAAATAGCTTTCTTGATGCAATGAACTTTGAAAAGAGTATCTACCAACACAGACAATATATTCTTTTGCAAGCAGTTAGCCTGACTGACCTTCGCTAGCCAACTTCAAATAGAGATAACAATGCCTTCAAGTACAAAAAGACACTGAGATATTTTATACATCATAAGCTATTTCTCACAGTTGCCCATCCAAATAAAGAAGCATAATGATACACTGCTTACTCTGTGAACCCAGATCCCTGCTGCTGTTGTACAGTTGTCAAATTCCCATATTTCACTGGGAAAACACACTTTGATGTACAGAAAGATAAGTAAAAATCCCCTGTCTGGCAGAATACATTACTCTGCAAAATATGAAAGGAGGATATTCTTGAGTGCAGTTTCCTTAAACTCTGAGAAAACTACTCCTCAGAAGTTTGTATGGACAAACACATGCCTCACTGGCAGAGCTCATATCTAATCTCCAGGACTTCTGTTAAGTACCGTTGTTTTTCCTTTGCTTTCCTTTTTCTGCCAACATCAGGTGATTAACGTTTGTCTGATGACAGTGTATCTATGTAGATGGTATACATATATGACACTTTGCTGATGTGGGTGTGTGTATCTCTATCTGTCTATATACACACCCCCCCCCTTTTTTTTTTTTTAAACTTTACTCTACTCTCCCCTTAAGCCAGCATAATGGCTCTAGCATGTTTTGGAATTTGGTCACTTTATAATGGACTGGAAATCTTGGGGGAAAAAACAGTTGCAGTTTTAAACTCTAAGCATCCTGCCTGACATATTGTGTAAGATCAGAAAGAAAATGTATTATAAGCTTGGATCCCACTGTGTTTCAACCTGTCACTCCACTTCTTTTTTACTTTGTTACTACACAAAGCTAGCAATTAAGGTGGAAGAGTACATGTAACACTTGGGCACTTGCAGAGAACCTACCAAAGCAGAATAATAGATTTGAGTGTATTCAGAAAGGAGTTCATTCTTTTAGAAACTTCAATAACAGTTTATATTAAAGTCTGTAAGAATCTCTGGCTTGAGGAATTTTGTGATCTTTGTAGGCCATTGTTTATGGTGACCAAGGTAAAAATAACATACATACAAGTACTGTAAATACAACTTAAGTGAATTTAATCAAAAAGCTTGTTGCAAAACAGTATCCTTGTCTAGGACAGAAGAGCCGTTAATGGTGATCAGCACACACTACTGAAAGTGTTCCAAGTAATTTCAGTATTTTGTTTGAAAAATTGTTAATGGACACTAATGCTTATAGTTAAGTCAAAAGAGAAATAAATTATGTGCTAGGGTAGTGAGGATCAAGGACGACATCCACTAGGCATGTAAAAGCAAGGAAACTTTCCATAATTATGAAAAAACAAAAAAAAAAAAGGAAAAAAAGCAGCTTTTTCTTTTAAAAAAACCCACCAAACAACCAAACTTCAAATATAATGACTGCAATTTTTAAATATAATATTCCAGTTTTTCCCAGATTTGTTCATAGCTTTTACTGAAAAAGAAAGAGCTCACCATGCAAAACAAGGATTTTTCAACAGGTCTAAATAATTTTTCTGTTCTCAAGTCCATAGGCGTATACCAAAGTCCCAGAATTCAAGATTGACCTAAATGCTTCAGTACTGACAAAAACTAGCCTTGTTCTCCTAAGATTCACAGCTGTTTCTTATTCCTAAATTCTATCAGAGCATTATTCTTAGTTTTATTTTTGAGGTGTTGCTTCAGTCTTACTCCTAAAATCATACAGCTATATCAGAATTAGCTACAGAAAATTTTCCACAACACAATTATTTTACTTTCTACTCATATACGGATGCAGGATATTTGAGACAAACATGTTAAAAAACCAAGGATTTTAAAAAAATGTTTTGACCTTATTTTACTGACATAGATGACTTTTTTAGCCCTTGCAACTCACACTGGCTTCCTGATTCCAAGAGTGACTTGCTGCATCATCTAGACATTTTATGACTTCATGTTTTGGTGGCTGACAGCCTACCCTGCCCAATACCCCTTAAAATGATAGTAGTACCTGTGAAAACATGAATGCAAATGACTGTAATTCCTCCAAAGTTACAGAGTAACTCCTAAGAGCGAACACAAAACTATCATGAGTTATTTGTACAGTTCTCAGTTAAAAGAATTCACTGTCCCAGATTTTTCCCCATCAAAAATTCTTAATAGACCCCAAACCGATTTCAAACCTCTGATGCCAAAACTGCTCCAAAAGAAACAAGAATTTAAGAAACAAATTGAAGATCCAAGTGTCTGCATTTAAGGCTGAGATAACGATACTATTGTTATTATAGATACACTTACTGTTAGGCCAAAATTAAAATACTAACTTCTCATTTATGATTAATACTGAACAAACCATTTCCCCGTAATATCATTCTAGACACCCGACCACATGCAACTACTTGTTTCAAACCTTCCTATAAACAATCTGTTCCTAGCTGTATGGAAATCTTAAATTAATACTCATTTGATCCTGGACTGAAATAATCTTTTTATGTGTGGATCTCTCACACACAAATAGTTACCAGGTGCTGGCATCATATGTGACTGCTGGCACAGAGTGCTGACTTTTTTTTCTCTGATGTGAGATTAAATACTGAACAAATCCGTGAAAATTACAAACAAAACTCTTAATTGTAAAAATTATGATCTTTAACCACTTCTTCATTCTTGTACAACCTCACCAAAGGTCCCTCTGAGCCTTAATACTTCTTTTGTCCTCACATATAGACACTCTCTTAGATGGGGAGAAATGAAATAAAAAACCTTCGTTAAATGGCCATTATGTTCTCAGCTGACAAATGTTGCCACAGAACATACAGCCAGAGAGCAGGCTAAATATCTGTCCCACATTTGTACTGTATTTCACATATTAGAAGTTAAAGATAGTTCAGAACTGTATGTAAGGGTGTATTACCAGCAGAAGTCTTTATAGGAAAACCATTAATTATCTTTGTTTTAAAGACTATTAGAGTTACACAATTGACGAGCAAGTCACAAGTAAGGATTTCACAGTAGTCTTGCAGAGCAACACAGTTACATTGACAGAATCCAGCTGAACATACAAAGTTGTGTAAATCCAAGCAAGCCCCTAAAATTCTTGAAACAGACTACAATGTAAGGAAAACCAACATTTCTTAAAAACTGTCACAGACTTTCTTAGTATTGTATAGTTACTTGAAGTGTGAGTCTTGCTGCAAGTCACCATTTGACATGCTACCAAAACTTTTAGTCTATGCTTCCTTTTCAAGTATTTATAAAGCATCAAGTATTTGGATGTTTCAGCCTTGATTTCCTAGTTTCAGATATCTTAAGTCAGATGCTGAATTTTGACATCACGTACGTTGCAAATGGATTTCAAATTTTATCAGCAGAGGTCATTCTGAAAACAACACAAACCTGCATCCAAAAAATACATATGTATGGGTGAAATTCTACCTGTTTAATATCAAGCATCACATTTCAGTAGGAAGTAGTTGTAGAATTTCCAGATATTAAGTACATTTTCTTTAAAAAAGTCTCTAGGAATTAGAATTATCAAAATAAATCAAGAGGAAAGACTGTTACAACACATTTTGTTGCTCAGAAGCATTTAAGCTGGTGATAGAACATTGGTGACAGAACATTGCCACAAGTATGGCAGACATCACCACTGTAAGCACTGTGCTTTTTCCTCCCAGTGACACTCAGTCTCCTTCAGCTAAAGGCCTGTCCTGTCAGCACACTAATGGCAACAACCCGTTTAGCTTGTGCCAGAGCTACCGGCAAGAAGCGGCGTAATGTGTGTAGTTTCCCGAGGGGAATCAATCCTCGCATCTGGCACTCCCTACCATTCGATTCAGTGAGTACAATTCTACTTTCTTTCCACTTAGTGCGAGCTTGGACAAAGATAATATCCCAGCAGACGTGAACCATTAAACGAGCACCATTTTTGCAAATTCCCTGTCTGTTGATATTAAGAGGAGTCAAAGAGTACCACCTATAAAAGCAGCAAGTTAGGCATGTGCATGCACACACATGTATGTGTGCTGGACACCCCACAGTCCATACTATTGTACCAGTAATAGTACAGCTTTTGTCCTCCATTTTGAAGCATAAAATTCCATTTTACTTGGCTGCTCTCCCAGACCTACCATATCAAGCACCTCATCCCAAGAATACTTTGAAGTAATTTCAAAGCAACATTTTACTGAAACATTGCGCTCTCCATTCTTATACAAGCCTTTCAGACTGCCTTGTTCAAGACTTCTTGACAGCGTAACATTTAAAAGCACGAGCCAGGCTTCAGAAAGCTCATGGCATTTTCATAAAATCCAGAAAATCATAAAACTACAAATAAAAACTGAGGGTGGGAGCTACCCTCCTGTATGTTACCTCAGGCCAACTGTTTTCAGTCATTTCTCCAGCTGCATGGAAATCTAACTGTCCTTCGAGCAAAACTGAAATTCTCAGAGAGAGGCCCAGGAGCTGAGATATTGGCTGAGATAGCAACCACAAGGCTGCAGCGGTCCCCATTACACCAATTCTCACCTACAGGCAGTCCTTCAAGATGGAAGATAAAAAGCCTCAGTGCCCCCAATTCTGTGCCTTCAGGTAGCTAGAACTATAATGTGAACATTTTCCCACAGGCTGCCAAAGCTCTCTCACATATATAAACCAAAACAAAATGAAACAAACCCAACCAACTACCAAATACGTAGCTGTAGTCCTCGTTACTTACATTTTGTGCACTAGGAATTCATTATTTAAGAGTATTGAAAAGTTAAATACACTGGATTATGATTTAAAATGATCTGATGGATATTCTTACGTCAGGGAAGGGAAAACAATGGGTTTCTATTTAGAACACATTTTAAGATATGACTGTAGATTATATTTCTTCTTATTCTACCCTGTAATATCTTCCAATGAAATCTGCTGTATTTAAGAATATATCCATTTATATTCTGTGCTCTTACTGATGCTACAGGAGACAACCAATGAAAATCCTATCAGAAGTAGAATGTGATCATAAAACTCTGGAAGCTGTATGCATTCAGGAAATACAACAAATCAGATCCCCAAATAGAAACACATCTCCTTAATTCATGAGTTACCGTTCCACTCAGTTTTCTGAAACCATGTCCAGTGAATGCTGGTACTGCAGTGGGCTACCTGCTTTTACATATAGTTTGCATCTACAAAATTAATCATTTAAGATTTAGGCCTCCAGCATTCAGTAATACAAGTAACAAATATTTACCAATCACAGAACTCAGCCTTGCTGAGCATTAAGCTGTTCATAGCATATTATACCGTACCACTGTCTGATATGGCAGAATCTATTTGAAATAGCATTAAGAAGCCACATAAGATACTCTAAATTTTACAGAATGCAAGTACATTCTGGGAAACAGTCTCCTGCACTAGCTACACACTTCTTACCCAGCTGCCCTTTCTGTAGCCTATGTTCTAGGCGAATTGAAGCTATTAAAAGTCATCACACTCAGATGTCTGTACACACCCCGCAAGTACCTTTGTCCAGTTCTGTCTCATACAATCATGCAGGATTTCTTTGTATTTCTTTTGGAGAAGTATCAGCAGTTGCAATGTCAATTCTTTCCATCCTTCACATTACTACCTAGCGTAACTATTTGCATTAAAACTCATTTAATATTACATCACTCGAGATGATGTAATATTAAATGTGAGTGACTTGTCAGCATCAGGTAGGCTCTGTGTGTCAGTCTGACACCAAACCCCAAGGATCTTCAGGTGAAAGGAAACAAATGATATACCGTCATGTTCTGAAATCTACTTTCACAGGAATACATGGGTTTAAATGATTGCATGTATGTACCTCTTTATTTAAAAAAAAAAAAAAAATTAAAAGGACAGAACTGTTTTGGACTTCAGAATATTCCAATCTACATCTATGCATCCATCCTCTTTTTCACAAGAGCTTAAATCAAAGCTGGCATCCGAAATACTTGGTTAGCAGGTATGCTGCAACATGTCCTGCTGGTTAGTTATATCCAAATATTCTCGCTCCTTTTGGTTTTAGTCAAATACATACACTTCTCTTGAAATAAAGAGATCATCGAGACTGCTGTAATTTCAAAAATTCAAGAACTCATTATCAATTCAAATGTCAGTCTTAACTGCCTGGTTCTCAGGAATAACCATGAAAAGAAAGAGTAGAGTTCTTTCAAATAAGCAAAATTTGCATAATTAAGAAGTACATGTAACAATTCTTCTAACACCTTTCTACGAGAAATTACATTTGTACACTCATCAGTAAGAGACAATCACCTACAATTTATTCATGTACTCAAAGCAGAGGAATTCTTTTGTATGGCCAAATGAAAATGCTACTTGTTTTTGCCCCTTGAAGCCACTGGCGACTGTCTATGGCAGGCAATTTTCAGCAAATGGAAGTCCTCATGGAAATCCAGTATTAGAGCATTAAGTATGCTCTTAATCCATGTCAAAACAAAATTTCAGCTTCATAGAGTTTTAAGTGCTGGATCAAGTGAAGACAATGAACAAAGATTATTAGTAGTAGTAGTATTGCAAAGATGCCAATGAGAAGAGCACCCTGCTACTCAGTTTTGCCTGTACCACATTCCAATGCCTTTAAGCAGTTCCTGCTGTTATTACACTGCTATATACTCCTACAAGAAATACTGCTCGGCCAACTCTGTGATGATGGTCACTTTAAACAAAGAACAGATGCATCCATGGACTATTCAAATGTACAACTCTGATGGCAGGTTGTAAAATTGGCATGAAAAAGGATATAGGAAAGTTACAAAGTAATTGCAACTTGCTATGTATTTTATCTGAAAGACAGCATTTCGACTAGCACAATCCTGTCTGATAGAACACAAATATGGCTTCTCTGCTGAGCTGGAAGAAATGGCGGGGGGAAGGACACTATCAAGTGATTTATCAACCCCATTTGCTCTGACATACAAGTCGCTCTGGGAGATCTCCGATCCAAATATAGCCACAATAAAGTACTGGTTAACTTTTGAGAACAAGCGGGAATATCATACGAGGTGGTATGTTTGCAAGCTACAAGCACTTTTTATTTGGTCAGTTCCTTCTCTAACTTACAATCAACCTATGCGATTGCACTTCACTGAGTAACTTCTGTGACCGACTATAGGTACAGTTGTAATGTTTGCAAAGATGTGAGAAATTTAGTGAAAAAATATGACAATTACGCTCAGACAAACCCCAAAATTCTAAGATTTATCCAACACCAAAAAGCAGGCAACTCTACCATGGGTACTTTTTGTGTTTCCCTTGGCAATACTGGGTTGTCTTTTTTGCCATCATCAAGTTAGTGCTTAGATATCCTCAAAAACCAAACACTACTTGCAGCTAACAAACAAAGAATCAGAAACCAAGTACTTCTGTAACTACACGTCATGCATTTACAAACTGGGTTGCCTGGCTCATAGCAGCAATCTTGATTCGAAAACTCTCCAAGCAAGAGATTTTCTCCACTGCATCTTTCACAATCAGTTCATGGCTTCATCAAGATGACTGAGATATCACAAGATAAGCAGTATAACATGTCTGAAGACCAGAATTTTAATGCTGCATCTCATACTGTAACCCACATATATTTTACAAATGCAATTTTGGTTTCCATTCTAAAAGTAGTCTGTGTAATAATGTGCTAAGGTCACCTTATTATATGTATATGTGCTAAGATCTCATCATGAATACACAGAAAATAAATGCTTCCTAAAGGGTTTTCAAATTATCCTACAGTATTGAAGAGATAATTCCACACTAACTACAGAGAATTCAGTGTTCTTTTGCAGATTTCTACAGGATTTAAAATGACAGCTGTCTTGTAAGGTAGTTATTTCTCTGCCATGCAAGAAGCCCTTTGAAAATCATGAAGGAAGTTTATTAGGCTGACTGAACTCCTTGGTTCACCCCAATGAGTTCCAGCTACCTAACACCTTGGATGAGTTTGGCCCATTGCGCATCAAATGAAGCCAGCTTTGGATATCAGTTTCTTACTATAACTGGGAGGATTATTTTAAGTTTAATTGAAAGGTCATCAATAGTTGTAATAAGAAGCATATTTTCTTTACTCAGTTGTTCTGCGAAGTACTTTATAAGGCAATATTTTTGATCCAGAAAAATTGATTCCTTATACATCACTTCATCTATCCCAACTGAATACTTTCTCTGGAATGTGCTTGTACATTTGCCTTTCAGTATTCTTCTGAGACTGACTGTTGCAAAAATTGTACTTTTTCAAGTAGTCTCCTGTCATGGTAACTTTTTCTTTTTTTAATTTTTTTTTTCAAAATATACTGAGGTTGAACCTCAACTTTTCAATGCTTTTCTCTCCAGAGGAAAAGAAATAAGATTCTATTATGTCGTCTTCATCAGCTTTGATGAATGAGGGGAAAATAGGGAAGGGGAAGGATTTGTGCTAGAAGTTCATGCAAAATTTGAGACTTGAATATAGCACAAGTAGCACTTCAACACTTCAGACTCCTTCAGTGCTGAGACCCCTGGAGAGCTGAGTTTAAATCACTAAACTTATTTCAGGAAAGGGGAGAACACTCTGGAGAAAAGTCTGTCAACTCCAGCAAAATTAATAAACTGGTTGCTCTTGATGTGAACTACATTTCTTGACAGGAGTTTGACAAATTTCTAATTCCCTCTCAGCTAGCTTGTGAATACTGCACTTGTTGCTCCTTTTTAACAGTTATTTAATACTACAGCACAATAGAAGTGATAAAAATTGCTAAGTTTCACTCACCTTGCACTTTCAGTGCCAGTTAGAAGCGACATAGGAAAACTAAGACATTCCTCAATGTCTTGTCAAAAAGGGCATCCTACTCTTTCCTCATTTAAAATGTTCATGTACAGAAAAAATTGTTTAACCTCCATTAGATAATTTTTGTTTAAAGAAATCCAAATTAATAAATTGAACCAGATCTCAAATAAGAAGTCCATAACTTTATGCATTTTTTACTAAAGACAGGGGCTGGTTGTCTGGTCCCATATGTGCTACAAATCTAAACAGAATTAGTGAAATTTACTTTTTATCTAACTGCATTCATCTAGCATAATTACACCCCAAATTTGGCTGGACACTCAATTCTCAGAGTTTTTCTTTTCTCCTTCTTATTAAAGACCATTGCTGTTTTCGCTGTGTTTAGGATGCCAGCTGTTTTGCAGGGCTCACTGCACTGCGGTGATGGCTGGTGATGCACAGTCCAGTCAACATCTCAGCAGGTCCCTGTACTCAGGGACTAGTGGAAAAGCTTAATTCCTTTACAGATATGATTATGTTCTAGAATTCAAATGCAGCTCATAATATATTTATGTGTTTTAAGAAACAAAGTAAGGTGTTAATATGCTCTTGACCTGAAGTATATTTTAGAACTTCTGTAATAAAAATGCTTATGAGATATCTGAATTACACTTAAGAAAAGCCATAAAACAAATTGGAATGGATTCCATTTGCTTTTTATAGCATATACTAAGAAGTGGCATTTACCATCTCGGGAAAGAAGTCAAAAAGGACATGCTGAACCAATGGCCCCAAAGTGACACAGTTACTTGGCAGCACAAAGGACCTTTTTATTATTGCAAGATAAGGTTTTGTTTGCTTTAACTATTAAATTATAGAGCACAGACACCACCCTGATGTATTTTTCACTTATGTTAGGGCTCTGTCATGCCTGTAACTGTATGGCAAGGTCAATATGTTTCCCATGATCCTGGACCTAGGAGGGCCTTTCCATTAAGTAGGAAAGATCTTCCAATACGAGATCAAGAGAGTTTCCCTTAAAAGCTCTACTCAAAAGTAAGAAAATACCTGCTGTGGTTAAAGAAGGAGGAGGAAAGATCACATTAAGAAGCGTCCTAAAATACTGCATGGATATGTGTGCTGTACACAGAAACAGTGATCACACCACAGCTATAATCACCTGTAAAGTACAGTCTCCGCGCTTGTTACTCCAGTCTTCTGGCAGCTCTGCTAATAGGCAATTGCATGTTCCTGTTTATAGCGTATGACAGTAGATCTGAGTGTTGCACCCACCATTCCAAAACTTCCTACTGCAATGCACAGGGGCTTCACCCGTAGATTGGTGGAATGAGATTTGCAAAGCAGCCTACTGCCTACAAACTCTCCAATCATCCCGCCTAGGTTAGTCTTGTCCATTTGTTCTTTCAGATCTGAAAGGTTTCTTGTTTCTTATACATTAAACTTGAAATGCAGCGGAGTACTTCAAACAAGTGTTTACCACTTTCAATAACTTGGCACAGAAAAAAGAAAGTTAATTTTAGAAATAAGCCCCAAGCAAAAATCCTGCTTCCAACACATGTTTCAGACTGACTTTAGTCTGTTTCTCCCTCTGTGCACTGAACTCATGGACGCTATCAGTGTCATCTCTCTCTTCTTACGCATATGCCTGTGGGAAGAGACCCGTTTCTATGACTTCAGTGAGCTGATATTATTGACACAGCATGGTTGAACATGCCAGGCCAAGTGGTTAAGATTTCAACTGCATGCACTAAGACTTGAGGGACCTGTACCCACATTCTGGTTTTGCCATCAATTCCTCTAATGACCATGCAAAATTCACATAATTTCTATGTGTTACAATCTCCTACCAACAAAATCAGTAAATTCAGCTTGTTTCTTCCTCTCTTTGCCTAGCCAGTTCATCTGATAATCTTTTTAAGATGGGTCCTGATTCTTGATGTAAGTTTGGATCAACTTTATTCATTGGCGCTTCTTAACTATTAAAACTATTTTCTAGAGATCAAAATCACTGAGTATCATCACAATGAAAAGATTTTATTTTTGGGAAACAGAGAAATTTGGTTAAAACAAGTGATTTTCCAGTCTGTTCTGTACTTTATATCACCATCCACAACACCTACCTGAAATTGTCTAACCACATTTAGCCATCGAAATGCTTTCCTTAAACTTTCTGCTCCCTGAAGACAACGGTTTGCTCAGGAGTACAGCAAGAGCTTTTACGAATGCTTGGAAGCAATATGAAGCTATATAGCGGGGGGG
>NW_010566635.1:59754-63399 GCF_000687285.1 Phaethon lepturus
GGGGAAGCATGAAAATAATCCCAACATTAGTTATTCTCAGGCCTCCAGGGAAATTAAACAAGGGTGGGAAAAAGGCATAACCTGACTCCTTTACATACAGAGCTCAACTTTACAGCATTAGGAATTGAAGCGCAAGACAAGAAAATTGAGCACTAGTCTGTAAATTCATTCTAATGACATCACTGCCATGATTATCCTTTTGGGGATGACTTGTGTAGTGGGTTGGGAAGAGAAGGCAAGGGACTGAGGAAGGGAGATTTGATTATGTTTGAGCTATTTCGATTTGAGGATGCTCTTAACTGACAAAACAGAAAGCATCTTCTCTGAGAAGGGATTTCTCTCAGCTGCTTTAAAAATCCTCCATACATACTGAAAATCAGCACATTCCCTGCAGGATCAATTGGCTTGACAAACTCTAGACATCCTCTATACCATCCTACAAAAAAATGTATTTCCATATAAAAACTTTCTCCAGGCAAAAGCATGACATGCAAGGGTTTGTCCTGGGGCAATTAAAAAAGAACTTTCTAAAGTACATTTAGTGCTTGCAAAAGTTGCTGCATTGACAATACTTGACATCAAAGGGTTCTCCTTAATACAACAAGCTGCAGCAGGGTAAATGGCTCTTCTGCCACTGCTCTTTATCTCACACTAGGATAAACTAGAACTAAAGGGGGGTGAGGGGTGGTGGTGGTGAAAGGGAGCTTAGCTCTTCAGGCCCATTCATCAAGAAAACTTACTTTTAACTCACAAGCTGTCTCCCTGATTTAAAGAAAACTCTTGTCCAAATACTTGAAGCGCTTAAATGACTTCCTACATTTTAAGCAGTGAAATATCGGTCTCTGCTGAAAGGGCCAAGACAACTGCCAACTATAGTCAACGAAAGCTCTGAATGGAGCTATTTGGTACAGAGGTGAAGAGCTGGTAAGAAAATGACATTTGCTTCAAAAGATTTCTTGGATTCGCTGCACTAAAACACGGAGTTTATCTAAGATATTGCCTAACAGCAGTCAATTTCAAGAAAGCTGTCCCTCTTGAAAATGATAGAGAGTAATGTTTTTAAAGTTTTTTTAAAGATTGTACTTTTTGCATTGAATTTATTAGTGTATTTGCACACCACACATCTACATAATTATCTTTAAACAGCAAAGATGCCTGCAGAATTATTCCTAAAAGACAAAATATAGGAAGAATGTAATTTAAGAAAAAAAAGCTTTCCTTTTTAAAAATCTGAAATTACAGGTGATTGTCCTTACAGGTGGACTTACGATCTTTTGCAGAATACAGAAAATTTAATGACTAAAATACAAAAGTCAGATTGCCTGAAAAGTGATCCTTAGCTGGAGTTCAAGGGAAGGATTGCCATGTCACAGCCAGATCTTCACAGCAGGAGGATTCCCTAGGAGCTCTTGCCTGGGTCATCAGCTGGGTAGCTGAGCACTGCCGATTCCCAGACTGGATCTGATCTCCACAGCATGGAAATCAGCCATGCTCACCTGCATCAACTAACCCAGAGCTCCTTACAGCACTGCCTTGGCACATAAAGAAGGGAATTGCAACTTACTTTAACTGTAGGCATCTAATTTAGGTGCCTAGAGTTCCTATAACCTCACATTTAGGGAATACAGTTCCATGGAGATAGAAAGTGTGAATGCTCCCTCTGTACATCAACTAATGGATAACAGTTGGAAGATTCACCTTCCATCCTATGTTTGTTTTTGAGAAAATTTAAGTTGCCACTACCGTGCATACTTACTACAACCAATCTAGCATTCTTCCCTCTTTTAAACTTGTCTGCTATCAGATTTGGCACCAAGTAATGAAATAGGCGGGATTTTGTTTTGAACTGCTTTCAAAGAGGACTTTACAGTTGAGGCATTCCAGAGTTCCAGGCCACCACACACTCCACATGCAAACAAAACTCGCATTAACTTCAACGTGACCAGTATGGGATGGAATACCATACCTTGAGCTGCTGGGCAAGAACTATGTAATTTGGCATGTGCCTTAAGCCAGACAGCATGGTTTATCATGCTCACTTTTGAGATAATACAGCATGCCTGTAACAAACACTTCTGGGTAAGCGTCTCTACTAGTTAATACATGTAGTAAACTGAACAAAGAACTGTAGGATGAGCTCCACTAAAAAGAAATGAGTTACACTCATCAGAGTTATGTCAAGGTTACTGTACGCATTAAAAAATGATGGGATGTCTTCAAGGGTTCTACAGTCTTAAACATGAGAGTTTAAGAGACATTGCTATGGCTCTATCTCACCACAACACAGAAAACTGGACAGAGCTAGTTTAGCATTCTCTTGTGATCCAAATATTTATGCTAACCCAAGCATCCCCAGGAAGATGTGCACCCAGTGTTCCATCAATCCTTACACAGCTAACGTATTTTTGTTTTCTTATTTCTCCAAACCGCATACATTAAAGAATGAGAAATCCAGGAAAACTACTGCCTAAGACACTTCACATAAAAATAACACATTACTTTGTAACATCAGTAGTGCTGCATAAATGCAATCAAGAGTAGTACTTGAATCAAAAGATAAGAAGAGAATACAGGAGAAACAACTGAAGGAAGAAAAAGAGTAATTTGTGTGAATTTTGAAATTAAGAATCCTCTAACATCTAATTAAAATTAGAAATGCTCCAAGAAGCTCCTGTGATGTTTCCATAAATTCAATGCTTCGGTGCTCACTTCCATTTGTGTGCACAGAAAAGAGATATTTGCATATGCAGCTAAATGTTTATGTGTGAATAGCTGGATACGTGTTTTCCCATACAGATGGGCAATTTTGTCAATACATCTAAAGCAAGGATTCTGAATGTGTCCTTGAGCCAATCATTCCATCTCTGTTCCCCATCTGCCCATCTATTATCTATAGGGATAATATTGCCTCACACGGATTCTATGGGTGAGGATAAATAGGATTAAGTTTGAAAGGTGCTAACGCATCCCAGAAAGCTCATATAAATACATCCTGATAGTTTCCTAACTAATATTATCACAGCACAGCATTCAGTTATCTGACAGATACTCAACAATAGTATTAGCCAGTTGGTTTAAACTAGTAATTGCCATCCACTGTTTTTTAGTGGTTTTTTTTCATTTTCCACTCCAACTCCTGGCAAACATGATGAAAAATGATAGTATCACAAAGTGGAGTTCAGAAAAAACCTTCAAAAACCAACAAGGTTTAAATTTTAGAATTGCTATGCTCAGCAGGGGTCAGACAAGGAATTTGTTAATATGTGGAAAAAGCCTCTTTTGGATGTACTGAAAATGAGCAGTATTCATAACTAAAAATAATGCATGAGTTGTATAAATATTTACTGAGCTGAAAGAACATGTCAGCCAATGTTTTCCAGAAATCGGTGGAAGGGAGTCTCTAATTAATAAAACCAAAAGCTGTAGGGTTTTACTAGGCACTTAAGACCAGTTCTGGAAGCTAGACGCAAATGCCATAGTTCAAACACTAGAGTGTAATAAGTCCTACTGCACTCTTGCTCTCAGCTGACGGCTTGCAAACTGTGAAGAGGATTAAGGTGGATGGGATCACTGCCAACTTGAAGCTGTTAAATGACTGCATTACAAAAAAAGCTCCGTAACTCACTGTTGTGGAATATTTTCCCT